>NC_136065.1:15960749-15970749 GCF_964261635.1 Lissotriton helveticus | reverse complement strand
AGCAAGGGGAGGCTCCCCGGGCACATCGGAACCCCTTCCCGGGCCCTTGGCAGTGCGGCAGGCTGGGAGACAGGGCCCAGGGCCGGAGCACCCGACCCGGGGCCCGGCCGGGCCCCTGGACGCAGCCGGGGCTCCCAAGCCTGGAGGTGCATGGGACGCCTCCCCGGTCCCTCCGGACCCCGTCCCAGGCACCCTGCCATGCAGCAGGACCAAGGACAGAGCCCGGGGTGGGGAGGCCGCCCTCCCCGGGCCCTCAGGGGCCCAAGCCACTGCTCCTGAACCCAGCCAAGCAAGGGGAGGCTCCCCGGGAACAACGGAACCCATTCCTAGGCCCTTGGCAGTGCGGTAGGCTGGGAGACAGGGACCAGGGCCGGAGCACCCGACCCGGGGGCCCGCCCGGGCCCCTGGACCCAGCCGGGGCTCCCAAGCCCGGAGGCGCATGGGACGCCTCCCCGGACCCATGGAGCCCGTCCTGGGCATTGAGCCATGCCGTTGGCCTGGAGATGGGTGCCCCGGACGCCCGGGGGAGGTCTGTCCGGGACACATGGAGCCCGTCCTGGGCATTGAACCATGTCGTTGGCCTGGAGAAGGGAGCCCCGGACGCCCGGGGGAGGACTGCCCGGTACCCGTGGAGCCCTTCCCGGGTACTTTGCAACGCCGTTGGCCTCCTGGAGATGGGTGCCCCGAACGCCCGGGGGGCGGGCTGCCCGGGACCCGTGGAGCCCGTCCTGGGCACTCTGACCTGCTGTTGGCCCGGGGGGGAGGGACCCCAGACGACCGGGACCCGTGGAGCCCGTCCTTGGCACTCTGACAAGCCGTTGGCCCGGGGAAGGGAGCCCCAGACGACCGGGACCTGTGGAGCCCATCCTGGGCACTCCTGTATGCCGTTGGCCCGGGGAAGGGAGCCCCGGATGTCCGGGACCCGTGGAGCCCGTCCTGGGCACTCCTGTATGCTGTTGGCCCGGGGAAGGGAGCCCCAGACGTCCGGGACCCGTGGAGCCCGTCCTGGGCACTCTGAAATGCTTTGGCCCGGGGAAGGGAGCCCCGGACACCCGGGGGGAGGACTGCCCGGGACCCGTGGAACTCGTCCTGGGCACTCTGACATGCCGCTGGCCCGGGGAAGGGTGCCCCGGACGCCCGGGGCCCGTGGAGCCCGTCCTGGGCACTCTGACAAGCCGTTGGCCCGGGGAAGGGAGACCTGGACGCCCGGAACCCGTGGAGCCCGTCCTGGGCACTCTGAAATGCTTTGGCCTGGAGAAGGGAGCCCCCCCCGGACGCCCGGGGGAGGACTGCCCGGGACCCGTGGAACTGGTCCTGGGCACTCTGACATGCCGCTGGCCCGGGGAAGGGTGCCCCGGATGACCGGGGCCCGTGGAGCCCGTCCTGGGCACTCTGACATGCCGCTGGCCCGGGGAAGGGAGCCCCGGACGCCCGGGGCCCGTGGAGCCCGTCCCGGGCACTCTGCCATGCCGTCAGCCTGGATGGAGCCCCGGACGCCCGGGGGGACGAAGGCCCGGGACGCATGGAGCCTGTCCCGGGCACTCTGCCATGCCGTCGGCCTGGATGGAGCACCGGACGCCCGGGGGACGACTGCCCAAGAGCCATGGAGCCCGTCCTGGGCAATTTGACATGCAGTTGGCCTGGAGGAAGGAAGCTCCGGGTGGCCTAGGGAGGTGTTGCCCAGGCATATCCCATCTGGTCCCCATGGCAGAGAACCACCAAACCTGGAGGGGTGTCCGGGCATACCCTGCCCCATAGTAATCCGGAGGCAAATTACCCCCCTTTCTTGCAATCTGTGCACGCGAGGTGACAGAGGGGACCCAAGGCGTGAAAGAACCCGACCTCATGGAGCCCTCGCTGGGATCCGGGAGGCGAATGGCACCTCATTAAGACTTCCAGGGAAGTTCGGCCATCTGGTCCCCCCCCCATAGGAAAGCGTTGCGGGCGACCAGATGCCCGAGGGGATCCGGGCGACCAGATGGCCGAGGGAATCCGGGCGACCAGATGGCCGGGCATGGAGGTGAAGCCGCCTGGACTCTTCCCCACCCCGTCCCCGTCCCCGTCCCGGGACGAATGCCCGGGACGCATGGAGCCCGTCCTGGCCACTTGACGTCCCGTCCTGGGCATTGAACCATGCCGTCGGCCTGGAGAAGGGAGCCCCCCCGGACGCCCGGGGGAGGACTGCCCGGTACCCGTGGAGCCCTTCCCGGGTACTTTGCAACTCCGTTGGCCTCCTGGAGATGGGTGCCCCAGATGCCCGGGGGTGGGCTGCCCGGGACCCATGGAGCCCGTCCTGGGCACTTTTACATGCCGTCGGCCTGGAGGTGGGTGCCCTGGACGCCCGGGGGAGGCCTGCCCGGGACCCGTGGAGCCCCTCCCGGGTACTTTGCCAATGCCGTTGGCCTCATGGAGATGGGTGCCCCGGACGCCCGGGGGAGGACTGCCCGGTACCCGTGGAGTCCTTTCCGGGTACTTTGCAACGCTGTTGGCCTCCTGGAGATGGGTGCCCCGGACGCCCGGGGGAGGTCTGTCCGGGGCCCATGGAGCCCGTCCTGGGCTGTGTGACATGCCGTCGGCCTGGAGGTGGGAGCCCCGGACGCCCGGGGGAAGGCTGCCCGGGACCCGTGGAGCCCTTCCCGGGTACTTTGCCATCCCGTTGGCCTCCTGGAGATGGGTGCCCCGGACGCCCAGGGGCGGTCTGTCCGGGACACGTGGAGCCCGTCCTGGGCATTGAGCCATGCCGTTGGCCCGGAGAATGGAGCCCCCAGACGCCCGGGGGAGGTGTTGCCCAGGCATATCTCATCTGGTCCCCGGGCAGAGAACCACCAGCCCTGGAGAGGTGTCCGGGCGTACCCTGCCCCTAGTAATCCGGAGGGAAATTACCCCCCTTTCTTGCAATCCGTGCACGCGAGGTGACAGAGGGGACCCAAGGCGTAAAAGAACCCGAGCTCATGGAGCCCTAGCTGGGATCCGGGAGGCGAATGGCACCTCATCGGGACTTCCAGGGAAGCCCGGTCATCTGGTCGCCCCATTGGAAAGCATCGCGGGCGACCAGATGGCCCGGATCGAAAGGACTCCCAGCTCCCCATCCACCCCAAGCCTTCGCGGTAGGGTTCCTGACTGCCAGCCCACGCAAGGCAGGGCTCTTGGACCCCGGCTGGGCCTCAGGCGCAGGTTGGACCACCGGAGCTCTAGGGCCCGGACGACCTGGGGGAGGAATGCCCGGGACCCGTGGAGCCCGTCCTGGGTACTTTGACATGCCGTCGGCCTGGAGGTGGGTGCCCCGGACGCCCGGGGGAAGCTGCCCGGGACCCATGGAGCCCGTCCTGGGTACTTTGACATTCCGTCGGCCTGGAGGTGGGACCCCCGGACGCCCGGGGGGAGGTCTGCCCGGGACCCATGGAGCCCGTCCTGGGTACTTTGCCTATGCCGTTGGCCTCATGGAGATGGGTGCCCCCCGGACGCCCGGGGAATGTCTGCCCGGGACCCATGGAGCCCGTCCTGGGTACTTTGCCAATGCCGTTGGCCTCATGGAGATGGGTGTCCCAGACGCCCGGGGGAGGACTGTCCCGGACTCATGGAGCCCGTCCTGGGTACTTTGACATGCCGTCGGCCTGGAGGTGGGTGCCCCGGACGCCCGGGGGGAAGCTGCCCGGGACCCATGGAGCCCGTCCTGGGTACTTTGACATTCCGTCGGCCTGGAGGTGGGACCCCCCCGGACGCCCGGGGGGAGGTCTGCCCGGGACCCATGGAGCCCGTCCTGGGTACTTTGCCTATGCCGTTGGCCTCATGGAGATGGGTGCCCCCCCCCCCCCCCGGACGCCCGGGGGATGTCTGCCCGGGACCCATGGAGCCCGTCCTGGGTACTTTGCCAATGCCGTTGGCCTCATGGAGATGGGTGTCCCAGACGCCCGGGGGAGGACTGTCCCGGACTCATGGAGCCCTTCCTGGGCACTTTGACATGCCGTCGGCCTGGAGGTGGGAGCCCCAGACACCCGGGGGAGGGCTGCCCGGGACCCATGGAGCCCGTCCCGGGCACTCTGCCATGCCGTCAGCCTGGACGGAGCCCCGGACGCCCGGGGTACGAGTGCCCGGGACACATGGAGCCCGTCCTGGGCACTTTTCCGTGCCTTCGGCCTGGAGCCCCCCCAGACACCCAGGGGAGGACCACCGTGAAAACCATGGAGCCCGACCCGGGCACTCTGCCATACCGTCAGCCTAGATGGAGCCCCGGACGCCCAGGGGACGAATGCCCGGGACGCATGGAGCCCGTCCTGGGCACTTTTCCATGCATTCGGCCTGGAGCCCCCAGACATCCAGGGGAGGACATCCCTGGAAACCATGGATCCCGACCCGGGCACTCTGCCATGCCGTCAGCCTGGATGGAGCCCCGGACGCCCGGGGGATGAATGCCCGGGACGCATGGAGCCTGTCCTGGGCACTTTTCCATGCCGTCAGCCTGGATGGAGCCCCGGACGCCCAGGGGACGACTGCCCAGGAGCCATGGAGCCCGTCCTGGGCAATTTGACATGCAGTTGGCCTGGAGGAAGGAAGCCCCGGGTGGCCTAGGGAGGTTTTGCCCAGGCATAGCCCATCTGGTCCCCATGGCAGAGAACCACCACCCTCGGAGGGGTGTCCAGGCGTACCCTTCTCCCTAGTAATCCGGAGCAAAATTACCCCCTTTTCTTGTAATCTGTGCACGCGAGGTGACAGAGGGGACCCAAGGCGTGAAAGAACCCGACCTCATGGAGCCCTCGCTGGGATCCGGGAGGCGAATGGCACCTCATTAAGACTTCCAGGGAAGTTCGGCCATCTGGTCCCCCCCATAGGAAAGCGTTGCGGGCGACCAGATGCCCGAGGGGATCCGGGCGACCAGATGGCCGAGGGAATCCGGGCGACCAGATGGCTGGGCATGGAGGTGAAGCCGCCTGGACTCTTCCCCACCCCGTCCCCGTCCCGGGACGAATGCCCGGGACGCATGGAGCCCGTCCTGGCCACTTGACGTCCCGTCCTGGGCATTGAACCATGCCGTCGGCCTGGAGAAGGGAGCCCCCGGACGCCCGGGGGAGGACTGCCCGGTACCCGTGGAGCCCTTCCCGGGTACTTTGCAACGCCGTTGGCCTCCTGGAGATGGGTGCCCCAGATGCCCGGGGGTGGGCTGCCCGGGACCCATGGAGCCCGTCCTGGGCACTTTTACATGCCGTCGGCCTGGAGGTGGGTGCCCTGGACGCCCGGGGGAGGCCTGCCCGGGACCCGTGGAGCCCCTCCCGGGTACTTTGCCAATGCCGTTGGCCTCATGGAGATGGGTGCCCCAAACGCCCGGGGGGAGGACTGCCCGGTACCCGTGGAGTCCTTTCCGGGTACTTTGCAACGCCGTTGGCCTCCTGGAGATATGTGCCCCGAACGCCCGGGGGGAGGGCTGTCCGGGGCCCATGGAGCCCGTCCTGGGCACTGTGACATGCCGTCGGCCTGGAGGTGGGAGCCCCGGAGGCCCGGGGGAAGGCTGCCCGGGACCCGTGGAGCCCTTCCCGGGTACTTTGCCATCCCGTTGGCCTCCTGGAGATGGGTGCCCCGGACGCCCGGGGGAGGTGTGTCCGGGGCCCATGGAGCCCGTCCTGGGCAGTGTGACATGCCGTCGGCCTAAAGGTGGGAGCCCCGGACGCCCGGGGGGAGGCTGCCCGGGACCCGTGGAGCCCTTCCCGGGTACTTTGCCATCCCGTTGGCCTCATGGAGATGGGTGCCCCGGACGCCCAGGGGAGGTCTGTCCGGGACACGTGGAGCCCGTCCTGGGCATTGAGCCATGCCGTTGGCCCGGAGAATGGAGCCCCCAGACGCCCGGGGGAGGTGTTGCCCAGGCATATCTCATCTGGTCCCCCGGGCAGAGAACCACCAGCCCTGGAGAGGTGTCCGGGCGTACCCTGCCCCTAGTAATCCGGAGGGAAATTACCCCCCTTTCTTGCAATCCGTGCACGCGCGGTGACAGAGGGGACCCAAGGCGTAAAAGAACCCGACCTCATGGAGCCCTCGCTGGGATCCAGGAGCCGAATGGCACCTCATCGGGACTTCCAGGGAAGCCCGGCCATCTGGTCGCCCCATTGGAAAGCATCGAGGGCCGGGATCGAAAGGACTCCCAGCTCCCCATCCATCCCAAGCCTTCGCGGTAGGGTTCCTGACTGCCTGCCCACGCAAGGCAGGGCTCTTGGACCCCGGCTGGGCCTCAGGCGCAGGTTGGACCACCGGAGCTCTAGGGCCCGGACGACCTGGGGGAGGAATGCCCGGGACCCGTGGAGCCCGTCCTGGGTACTTTGACATGCCGTCGGCCTGGAGGTGGGTGCCCCGGACGCCCCGGGGGAAGCTGCCCGGGACCCATGGAGCCCGTCCTGGGTACTTTGACATTCCGTCGGCCTGGAGGTGGGAGCCCCGGACGCCCGGGGGGAGGTCTGCCCGGGACCCATGGAGCCCGTCCTGGGTACTTTGCCAATGCCGTTGGCCTCATGGAGATGGGTGCCCCGGACGCCCGGGGGGACGAATGCCCGGGACGCATGGAGCCCGTCCTGGGCACTTTTCCATGCCTTCGGCCTGGAGCCCCCAGACACCCAGGGGAGGACCACCGTGAAAACCATGGAGCCCGACCCGGGCACTCTGCCATACCGTCAGCTTAGATGGAGCCCCGGACGCCCAGGGGACGAATGCCCGGGACGCATGGAGCCCGTCCTGGGCACTTTTCAATGCCGTCAGCCTGGAAGGAGCCCCGGACGCCCGGGGGACGACTGCCCAGGAGCCATGGAGCCCGTCCTGGGCAATTTGACATGCAGTTGGCCTGGAGGAAGGAAGCCCCGGGTGGCCTAGGGAGGTGTTGCCCAGGCATAGCCCATCTGGTCCCCATGGCAGAGAACCACCAGCCTCGGAGGGGTGTCCGGGCGTACCCTTCTCCCTAGTAATCCGGAGGAAAATTACCCCCTTTTCTTGTAATCTGTGCACGCGAGGTGACAGAGGGGACCCAAGGCGCGAATGTACCCAACCTCCTGGAGCCCTCGCTGGGATCCGGGCGGCGAATGGCACCTCATCGGGACTTCCAGGGAAGTTCGGCCATCTGGTCGCCCCATAGGAAAGCGTTGCGGGCGACCAGATGCCCGAGGGGATCCGGGCGACCAGATGGCCGAGGGAATCTGGGCGATCAGATGGCTGGACACGGAAGTGAAGCCGCCTGGACTCTCCCGACCCTGTCCCCGTCCCCGTGCCCGTGCCCGGGACGCATGGAGCCCGTCCTGGGCACTTTTCCATGCCTTCGGCCTGGAGCCCCCAGACACCCAGGGGAGGACCACCGTGAAAGCCATGGAGCCCGACCCGGGCACTCTGCCATGCCGTCGGCCTGGATGGAGCCCCGGACGCCAGGGGGACAAATGCCCGGGACGCATGGAGCCCGTCCTGGGCACTTTTCCATGCCTTCGGCATGGAGCGCCCCGACACCCTGGGGAGGACCACCCTGGAAACCATGGAGCCCGACCCGGGCACTCTGCCATGCCGTCGGCCTGGATGGAGCCCCGGACGCCCGGGGGACAAATGCCCGGGACGCATGGAGCCCGTCCTGGGTACTTTTCAATGCCGTCGGCCAGGAGCCCCCTGACACCCAGGGGAGGACCACCGTGAAAACCATGGAGCCCGACCCGGGCACTCTGCCATACCGTCAGCCTGGATGTAGCCCCGGACGCCCGGGGGACGAATGCCCGGGACGCATGGAGCCCGTCCCGGGCACTCTGCCATGCCGTCCCGACAAATTCGTACGGACTCCTAACCTTACGACACGGATCGGAATCGAGCCCTCTCTGACCCAGCAGTTTCAGGCGCCCGGGGGACGAATGCCCGGGACGCATGGAGCCCGACCCGGGCACACTGCCTTGCCGCCGGCCTGGATGGAGCCCCGGACGCCCGGGGGACGAATGCCCGGGACGCATGGAGCCCGTCCCGGGCACTCTGCCATGCCGTCGGCCTGGATGGAGCCCCGGACGCCCGGGGGACGACTGCCCAAGAGCCATGGAGCCCATCCCGGGCACTCTGCCATGCCGTCCCGACAAATTCGTACGGACTCCTAACCTTCCGACACGGATCGGAATCGAGCCCTTTCTGACCCAGCAGATTTCAGGTTGATTTGCTATATACTTTACGTACGATTTTATGGGGGCCGATTCCGATCCGGTACGTAAAAGCAAATACGACCGACATGTCGGACAACCACGTACACCCAGGGGATAGGACTGCCCGGGTCACATGGACCCCGTCCTGGGCACTCTGATCTGCCGCCGGCGCCGGGGATCGAACCGTGATCACCAGATGGGGATATCCCAAAAATCTGGCATGGATACGGCCCGCCAGGACAGGTTTGGGCACCCCTGTTGTACGGACTCCCAAGCCCTACGGTCCTTCTGACACGGATCGGAATCGAACCCAGCAGATTTCGCGTTGACTGCCTCTATATCAGGGGTGCCCAAACCAGTCCTGGCGGGCCGTATCCATGCCAGATTTTTGGGATATCCCCATCTGGGGATCACGGTTCGATCCCCGGCACCGGCGGCAGATTAGCCCAGCACCAGGTGACTCTGGGAAATAGCTGGCGCCGCGGCTAGGGCGGCCGACTCCGGAATCTGGAGATTTTTTTATTTAAGGTTTTTGTAGAGCGCGTAGTAACCCTCGAGCATCCCAGAGATCAGGGTTCGATCCCCGGCACCGGCCGCAGATTAGCCCAGCACCACGTGACTCTGGGAAATAGCTGGCGCCGCGGCTAGGGAGGCTGACTCCGGAATCTGGAGATCACGGTTCGATCCCCGGCACCGGCGGCAGATTAGCCCAGCACCAGGTGACTCTGGGAAATAGCTGGCGCCGCGGCTAGGGCGGCTGACTCCGGAATCTGGAGATTTTTTTATTTAAGGTTTTTGTAGAGCGCGTAGTAACCCTCGAGCATCCCAGAGATCAGGGTTCGATCCCCGGCACCGGCCGCAGATTAGCCCAGCACCATGTGACTCTGGGCAATAGCTTGCTTAATCTTCCCAACGGCCCCTAGCGCCTAGAGACCCTTACGGGTGATTGTGCGCCTTACAAATGTGGATTATTATTATTATTATTATTTGGGCCGATTCCGATCCGGTTCGTAAAAGCACATCTGCCCGAATCTGTCGGACAACCACGTACGCCCGGGAGAGGACTGCCCGGGACCCGTGGAGCCCGTCCTGGTCACTCTGACCTGCCATCGGCCTGGAGAAGGGAGCGCCGGACGCCCGGGGGGAGGACTGCCCGGACCCGTGGAGCCCGTCCTGGGCACTCTGACCTGCCGTCTGCCCGGGGAAGGGAGCCCCGGACGCCCGGGGGGAGGACTGCCCGGGACCCATGGAGCCCGTCCTGGGCACTCTGACCTGCCGACGGCCCGGGGAAGGGAGCCCCGGACGCCCGGGGGAGGACTGCCCGGGACCCGTGGAACTCGTCCTGGGCACTCTGACATGCCGCTGACCCGGGGAAGGGAACCCCGGACGCCCGGGAGCCGTGGAGCCCGTCCTGGGCACTCTGACAAGCCGTCGGACCGGGGAAGGGAGCCCCGGACGCCCGGGACCCGTGGAGCCTGTCCTGGGAACTCCGGCATGCCGTTGGCCCAGGGAAGGGAGTCCCAGATACCCGGGACCCGTGGAGCCCGTCATGGGCACTCTGACAAGCCGGTGTCCCGGGGAAGGGAGCCCCGGACGCCCGGGACTCGTGGAGCCCGTCCTGGGCACTCTGGCATGCCGTTGGCCTGGGGAAGGGAGCCCCGGACGCCCGGTGGGGGAGGACTGCCAGGGACCCGTGGAGCCCGTCCTGGGCACTTTGACCTGCCGTTGGCCTGGAGATGGAAGCCCCGGATGCCTGGGGGAGGACTGCCCGGGACCCATGGAGCCCGTCCCGGGTACTTTGCCATGCTGTTGGCCTCCTGGAGATGGGTGCCCCGGACGCCCGGGGGAGGACTGCCCGGGACGTA
>NC_136065.1:15660749-15948249 GCF_964261635.1 Lissotriton helveticus | reverse complement strand
TGCGGCAGGCTGGGAGACAGGGCCCAGGGCCGGAGCACCCGACCCGGGGCCCGCCCGGGCCCCTGGACCCAGCCGGGGCTCCCAAGCCCGGAGGCGCATGGGACGCCTCCCCGGTCCCTCCAGACCCCGTCCCGGGCACCCTGCCACGCAGCAGGACCAAGGACAGAGCCCGGGGTGGGGAGGCCGCCCTCCCCGGGCCCTCAGGGGCCCTAGCCACTGCTCCTGAACCCAGCCAAGCAAGGGGAGGCTCCCCGGGCACATCGGAACCCCTTCCCGGGCCCTTGGCAGTGCGGCAGGCTGGGAGACAGGGCCCAGGGCCGGAGCACCCGACCCGGGGCCCGGCCGGGCCCCTGGACGCAGCCGGGGCTCCCAAGCCCGGAGGTGCATGGGACGCCTCCCCGGTCCCTCCGGACCCCGTCCCGGGCACCCTGCTACGCAGCAGGACCAAGGACAGAGCCCGGGGTGGGGAGGCCGCCCTCCCCGGGCCCTCAGGGGCCCTAGCCACTGCTCCTGAACCCAGCCAAGCAAGGGGAGGCTCCCCGGGCACATCGGAACCCCTTCCCGGGCCCTTGGCAGTGCGGCAGGCTGGGAGACAGGGCCCAGGGCCGGAGCACCCGACCCGGGGCCCGGCCGGGCCCCTGGACGCAGCCGGGGCTCCCAAGCCCGGAGGTGCATGGGACGCCTCCCCGGTCCCTCCGGACCCCGTCCCGGGCACCCTGCCATGCAGCAGGACCAAGGACAGAGCCCGGGGTGGGGAGGCCGCCCTCCCCGGGCCCTCAGGGGCCCAAGCCACTGCTCCTGAACCCAGCCAAGCAAGGGGAGGCTCCCCGGGAACAACGGAACCCATTCCTAGGCCCTTGGCAGTGCGGTAGGCTGGGAGACAGGGACCAGGGCCGGAGCACCCGACCCGGGGGCCCGCCCGGGCCCCTGGACCCAGCCGGGGCTCCCAAGCCCGGAGGCGCATGGGACGCCTCCCCGGACCCATGGAGCCCGTCCTGGGCATTGAGCCATGCCGTTGGCCTGGAGATGGGTGCCCCGGACGCCCGGGGGAGGTCTGTCCGGGACACATGGAGCCCGTCCTGGGCATTGAACCATGTCGTTGGCCTGGAGAAGGGAGCCCCGGACGCCCGGGGGAGGACTGCCCGGTACCCGTGGAGCCCTTCCCGGGTACTTTGCAACGCCGTTGGCCTCCTGGAGATGGGTGCCCCGAACGCCCGGGGGGCGGGCTGCCCGGGACCCGTGGAGCCCGTCCTGGGCACTCTGACCTGCTGTTGGCCCGGGGGGGAGGGACCCCAGACGACCGGGACCCGTGGAGCCCGTCCTTGGCACTCTGACAAGCCGTTGGCCCGGGGAAGGGAGCCCCAGACGACCGGGACCTGTGGAGCCCATCCTGGGCACTCCTGTATGCCGTTGGCCCGGGGAAGGGAGCCCCGGATGTCCGGGACCCGTGGAGCCCGTCCTGGGCACTCCTGTATGCCGTTGGCCCGGGGAAGGGAGCCCCGGACGTCCGGGACCCGTGGAGCCCGTCCTGGGCACTCTGAAATGCTTTGGCCCGGGGAAGGGAGCCCCGGACACCCGGGGGGAGGACTGCCCGGGACCCGTGGAACTCGTCCTGGGCACTCTGACATGCCGCTGGCCCGGGGAAGGGTGCCCCGGACGCCCGGGGCCCGTGGAGCCCGTCCTGGGCACTCTGACAAGCCGTTGGCCCGGGGAAGGGAGACCTGGACGCCCGGAACCCGTGGAGCCCGTCCTGGGCACTCTGAAATGCTTTGGCCTGGAGAAGGGAGCCCCCCCCGGACGCCCGGGGGAGGACTGCCCGGGACCCGTGGAACTGGTCCTGGGCACTCTGACATGCCGCTGGCCCGGGGAAGGGTGCCCCGGATGACCGGGGCCCGTGGAGCCCGTCCTGGGCACTCTGACATGCCGCTGGCCCGGGGAAGGGAGCCCCGGACGCCCGGGGCCCGTGGAGCCCGTCCCGGGCACTCTGCCATGCCGTCAGCCTGGATGGAGCCCCGGACGCCCGGGGGGACGAAGGCCCGGGACGCATGGAGCCTGTCCCGGGCACTCTGCCATGCCGTCGGCCTGGATGGAGCACCGGACGCCCGGGGGACGACTGCCCAAGAGCCATGGAGCCCGTCCTGGGCAATTTGACATGCAGTTGGCCTGGAGGAAGGAAGCTCCGGGTGGCCTAGGGAGGTGTTGCCCAGGCATATCCCATCTGGTCCCCATGGCAGAGAACCACCAAACCTGGAGGGGTGTCCGGGCATACCCTGCCCCATAGTAATCCGGAGGCAAATTACCCCCCTTTCTTGCAATCTGTGCACGCGAGGTGACAGAGGGGACCCAAGGCGTGAAAGAACCCGACCTCATGGAGCCCTCGCTGGGATCCGGGAGGCGAATGGCACCTCATTAAGACTTCCAGGGAAGTTCGGCCATCTGGTCCCCCCCCCATAGGAAAGCGTTGCGGGCGACCAGATGCCCGAGGGGATCCGGGCGACCAGATGGCCGAGGGAATCCGGGCGACCAGATGGCCGGGCATGGAGGTGAAGCCGCCTGGACTCTTCCCCACCCCGTCCCGGGACGAATGCCCGGGACGCATGGAGCCCGTCCTGGCCACTTGACGTCCCGTCCTGGGCATTGAACCATGACGTCGGCCTGGAGAAGGGAGCCCCCCCGGACGCCCGGGGGAGGACTGCCCGGTACCCGTGGAGCCCTTCCCGGGTACTTTGCAACTCCGTTGGCCTCCTGGAGATGGGTGCCCCAGATGCCCGGGGGTGGGCTGCCCGGGACCCATGGAGCCCGTCCTGGGCACTTTTACATGCCGTCGGCCTGAAGGTGGGTGCCCTGGACGCCCGGGGGAGGCCTGCCCGGGACCCGTGGAGCCCCTCCCGGGTACTTTGCCAATGCCGTTGGCCTCATGGAGATGGGTGCCCCGGACGCCCGGGGGAGGACTGCCCGGTACCCGTGGAGTCCTTTCCGGGTACTTTGCAACGCTGTTGGCCTCCTGGAGATGGGTGCCCCGGACGCCCGGGGGAGGTCTGTCCGGGGCCCATGGAGCCCGTCCTGGGCAGTGTGACATGCCGTCGGCCTGGAGGTGGGAGCCCCGGACGCCCGGGGGAAGGCTGCCCGGGACCCGTGGAGCCCTTCCCGGGTACTTTGCCATCCCGTTGGCCTCCTGGAGATGGGTGCCCCGGACGCCCAGGGGCGGTCTGTCCGGGACACGTGGAGCCCGTCCTGGGCATTGAGCCATGCCGTTGGCCCGGAGAATGGAGCCCCCAGACGCCCGGGGGAGGTGTTGCCCAGGCATATCTCATCTGGTCCCCGGGCAGAGAATCACCAGCCCTGGAGAGGTGTCCGGGCGTACCCTGCCCCTAGTAATCCGGAGGGAAATTACCCCCCTTTCTTGCAATCCGTGCACGCGAGCTGACAGAGGGGACCCAAGGCGTAAAAGAACCCGAGCTCATGGAGCCCTAGCTGGGATCCGGGAGGCGAATGGCACCTCATCGGGACTTCCAGGGAAGCCCGGTCATCTGGTCGCCCCATTGGAAAGCATCGCGGGCGACCAGATGGCCCGGATCGAAAGGACTCCCAGCTCCCCATCCACCCCAAGCCTTCGCGGTAGGGTTCCTGACTGCCAGCCCACGCAAGGCAGGGCTCTTGGACCCCGGCTGGGCCTCAGGCGCAGGTTGGACCACCGGAGCTCTAGGGCCCGGACGACCTGGGGGAGGAATGCCCGGGACCCGTGGAGCCCGTCCTGGGTACTTTGACATGCCGTCGGCCTGGAGGTGGGTGCCCCGGACGCCCGGGGGAAGCTGCCCGGGACCCATGGAGCCCGTCCTGGGTACTTTGACATTCCGTCGGCCTGGAGGTGGGACCCCCGGACGCCCGGGGGGAGGTCTGCCCGGGACCCATGGAGCCCGTCCTGGGTACTTTGCCTATGCCGTTGGCCTCATGCAGATGGGTGCCCCCCGGACGCCCGGGGGATGTCTGCCCGGGACCCATGGAGCCCGTCCTGGGTACTTTGCCAATGCCGTTGGCCTCATGGAGATGGGTGTCCCAGACGCCCGGGGGAGGACTGTCCCGGACTCATGGAGCCCGTCCTGGGTACTTTGACATGCCGTCGGCCTGGAGGTGGGTGCCCCGGACGCCCGGGGGGAAGCTGCCCGGGACCCATGGAGCCCGTCCTGGGTACTTTGACATTCCGTCGGCCTGGAGGTGGGACCCCCCCGGACGCCCGGGGGGAGGTCTGCCCGGGACCCATGGAGCCCGTCCTGGGTACTTTGCCTATGCCGTTGGCCTCATGGAGATGGGTGCCCCCCCCCCCCCCCCCGGACGCCCGGGGGATGTCTGCCCGGGACCCATGGAGCCCGTCCTGGGTACTTTGCCAATGCCGTTGGCCTCATGGAGATGGGTGTCCCAGACGCCCGGGGGAGGACTGTCCCGGACTCATGGAGCCCTTCCTGGGCACTTTGACATGCCGTCGGCCTGGAGGTGGGAGCCCCAGACACCCGGGGGAGGGCTGCCCGGGACCCATGGAGCCCGTCCCGGGCACTCTGCCATGCCATCAGCCTGGACGGAGCCCCGGACGCCCGGGGTACGAGTGCCCGGGACGCATGGAGCCCGTCCTGGGCACTTTTCCGTGCCTTCGGCCTGGAGCCCCCCCAGACACCCAGGGGAGGACCACCGTGAAAACCATGGAGCCCGACCCGGGCACTCTGCCATACCGTCAGCCTAGATGGAGCCCCGGACGCCCAGGGGACGAATGCCCGGGACGCATGGAGCCCGTCCTGGGCACTTTTCCATGCATTCGGCCTGGAGCCCCCAGACATCCAGGGGAGGACATCCCTGGAAACCATGGATCCCGACCCGGGCACTCTGCCATGCCGTCAGCCTGGATGGAGCCCCGGACGCCCGGGGGATGAATGCCCGGGACGCATGGAGCCTGTCCTGGGCACTTTTCCATGCCGTCAGCCTGGATGGAGCCCCGGACGCCCAGGGGACGACTGCCCAGGAGCCATGGAGCCCGTCCTGGGCAATTTGACATGCAGTTGACCTGGAGGAAGGAAGCCCCGGGTGGCCTAGGGAGGTTTTGCCCAGGCATAGCCCATCTGGTCCCCATGGCAGAGAACCACCACCCTCGGAGGGGTGTCCAGGCGTACCCTTCTCCCTAGTAATCCGGAGCAAAATTACCCCCTTTTCTTGTAATCTGTGCACGCGAGGTGACAGAGGGGACCCAAGGCGTGAAAGAACCCGACCTCATGGAGCCCTCGCTGGGATCCGGGAGGCGAATGGCACCTCATTAAGACTTCCAGGGAAGTTCGGCCATCTGGTCCCCCCCATAGGAAAGCGTTGCGGGCGACCAGATGCCCGAGGGGATCCGGGCGACCAGATGGCCGAGGGAATCCGGGCGACCAGATGGCTGGGCATGGAGGTGAAGCCGCCTGGACTCTTCCCCACCCCGTCCCCGTCCCGGGACGAATGCCCGGGACGCATGGAGCCCGTCCTGGCCACTTGACGTCCCGTCCTGGGCATTGAACCATGCCGTCGGCCTGGAGAAGGGAGCCCCCGGACGCCCGGGGGAGGACTGCCCGGTACCCGTGGAGCCCTTCCCGGGTACTTTGCAACGCCGTTGGCCTCCTGGAGATGGGTGCCCCAGATGCCCGGGGGTGGGCTGCCCGGGACCCATGGAGCCCGTCCTGGGCACTTTTACATGCCGTCGGCCTGGAGGTGGGTGCCCTGGACGCCCGGGGGAGGCCTGCCCGGGACCCGTGGAGCCCCTCCCGGGTACTTTGCCAATGCCGTTGGCCTCATGGAGATGGGTGCCCCAAACGCCCGGGGGGAGGACTGCCCGGTACCCGTGGAGTCCTTTCCGGGTACTTTGCAACGCCGTTGGCCTCCTGGAGATATGTGCCCCGAACGCCCGGGGGGAGGGCTGTCCGGGGCCCATGGAGCCCGTCCTGGGCACTGTGACATGCCGTCGGCCTGGAGGTGGGAGCCCCGGACGCCCGGGGGAAGGCTGCCCGGGACCCGTGGAGCCCTTCCCGGGTACTTTGCCATCCCGTTGGCCTCCTGGAGATGGGTGCCCCGGACGCCCGGGGGAGGTCTGTCCGGGGCCCATGGAGCCCGTCCTGGGCAGTGTGACATGCCGTCGGCCTAAAGGTGGGAGCCCCGGACGCCCGGGGGGAGGCTGCCCGGGACCCGTGGAGCCCTTCCCGGGTACTTTGCCATCCCGTTGGCCTCATGGAGATGGGTGCCCCAGACGCCCAGGGGAGGTCTGTCCGGGACACGTGGAGCCCGTCCTGGGCATTGAGCCATGCCGTTGGCCCGGAGAATGGAGCCCCCAGACGCCCGGGGGAGGTGTTGCCCAGGCATATCTCATCTGGTCCCCCGGGCAGAGAACCACCAGCCCTGGAGAGGTGTCCGGGCGTACCCTGCCCCTAGTAATCCGGAGGGAAATTACCCCCCTTTCTTGCAATCCGTGCACGCGCGGTGACAGAGGGGACCCAAGGCGTAAAAGAACCCGACCTCATGGAGCCCTCGCTGGGATCCAGGAGCCGAATGGCACCTCATCGGGACTTCCAGGGAAGCCCGGCCATCTGGTCGCCCCATTGGAAAGCATCGCGGGCGACCAGAGGGCCGGGATCGAAAGGACTCCCAGCTCCCCATCCATCCCAAGCCTTCGCGGTAGGGTTCCTGACTGCCTGCCCACGCAAGGCAGGGCTCTTGGACCCCGGCTGGGCCTCAGGCGCAGGTTGGACCACCGGAGCTCTAGGGCCCGGACGACCTGGGGGAGGAATGCCCGGGACCCGTGGAGCCCGTCCTGGGTACTTTGACATGCCGTCGGCCTGGAGGTGGGTGCCCCGGACGCCCCGGGGGAAGCTGCCCGGGACCCATGGAGCCCGTCCTGGGTACTTTGACATTCCGTCGGCCTGGAGGTGGGAGCCCCGGACGCCCGGGGGGAGGTCTGCCCGGGACCCATGGAGCCCGTCCTGGGTACTTTGCCAATGCCGTTGGCCTCATGGAGATGGGTGCCCCGGACGCCCGGGGGGACGAATGCCCGGGACGCATGGAGCCCGTCCTGGGCACTTTTCCATGCCTTCGGCCTGGAGCCCCCAGACACCCAGGGGAGGACCACCGTGAAAACCATGGAGCCCGACCCGGGCACTCTGCCATACCGTCAGCCTAGATGGAGCCCCGGACGCCCAGGGGACGAATGCCCGGGACGCATGGAGCCCGTCCTGGGCACTTTTCAATGCCGTCAGCCTGGAAGGAGCCCCGGACGCCCGGGGGACGACTGCCCAGGAGCCATGGAGCCCGTCCTGGGCAATTTGACATGCAGTTGGCCTGGAGGAAGGAAGCCCCGGGTGGCCTAGGGAGGTGTTGCCCAGGCATAGCCCATCTGGTCCCCATGGCAGAGAACCACCAGCCTCGGAGGGGTGTCCGGGCGTACCCTTCTCCCCAGTAATCCGGAGGAAAATTACCCCCTTTTCTTGTAATCTGTGCACGCGAGGTGACAGAGGGGACCCAAGGCGCGAATGTACCCAACCTCCTGGAGCCCTCGCTGGGATCCGGGCGGCGAATGGCACCTCATCGGGACTTCCAGGGAAGTTCGGCCATCTGGTCGCCCCATAGGAAAGCGTTGCGGGCGACCAGATGCCCGAGGGGATCCGGGCGACCAGATGGCCGAGGGAATCTGGGCGATCAGATGGCTGGACACGGAAGTGAAGCCGCCTGGACTCTCCCGACCCTGTCCCCGTCCCCGTGCCCGTGCCCGGGACGCATGGAGCCCGTCCTGGGCACTTTTCCATGCCTTCGGCCTGGAGCCCCCAGACACCCAGGGGAGGACCACCGTGAAAGCCATGGAGCCCGACCCGGGCACTCTGCCATGCCGTCGGCCTGGATGGAGCCCCGGACGCCCGGGGGACAAATGCCCGGGACGCATGGAGCCCGTCCTGGGCACTTTTCCATGCCTTCGGCATGGAGCGCCCCGACACCCTGGGGAGGACCACCCTGGAAACCATGGAGCCCGACCCGGGCACTCTGCCATGCCGTCGGCCTGGATGGAGCCCCGGACGCCCGGGGGACAAATGCCCGGGACGCATGGAGCCCGTCCTGGGTACTTTTCAATGCCGTCGGCCAGGAGCCCCCTGACTTCCAGGGGAGGACCACCGTGAAAACCATGGAGCCCGACCCGGGCACTCTGCCATACCGTCAGCCTGGATGTAGCCCCGGACGCCCGGGGGACGAATGCCCGGGACGCATGGAGCCCGTCCCGGGCACTCTGCCATGCCGTCCCGACAAATTCGTACGGACTCCTAACCTTACGACACGGATCGGAATCGAGCCCTCTCTGACCCAGCAGTTTCAGGCGCCCGGGGGACGAATGCCCGGGACGCATGGAGCCCGACCCGGGCACACTGCCTTGCCGCCGGCCTGGATGGAGCCCCGGACGCCCGGGGGACGAATGCCCGGGACGCATGGAGCCCGTCCCGGGCACTCTGCCATGCCGTCGGCCTGGATGGAGCCCCGGACGCCCGGGGGACGACTGCCCAAGAGCCATGGAGCCCATCCCGGGCACTCTGCCATGCCGTCCCGACAAATTCGTACGGACTCCTAACCTTCCGACACGGATCGGAATCGAGCCCTTTCTGACCCAGCAGATTTCAGGTTGATTTGCTATATACTTTACGTACGATTTTATGGGGGCCGATTCCGATCCGGTACGTAAAAGCAAATACGACCGACATGTCGGACAACCACGTACACCCAGGGGATAGGACTGCCCGGGTCACATGGACCCCGTCCTGGGCACTCTGATCTGCCGCCGGCGCCGGGGATCGAACCGTGATCACCAGATGGGGATATCCCAAAAATCTGGCATGGATACGGCCCGCCAGGACAGGTTTGGGCACCCCTGCTCTAAACCTTCCCTTAACTTCATATTAGTCACCCCTATGGTAGGCCCCAGGGCAGGGTGCATTGTAAGTGTAAGGTAGGACATGCTTTGATATGTGTGGCATGTCCTAATAGTGAATTACAGCCAAATTCGTTTTTCACTATTGTAAGGCTACCTGTTCTCTTAGGCCAAGATGGGCTGCTGGAATTATTACACTCTATAATCCCAGCAGGCTCAAGGAACATGGTAGAAAATAAAGTTTAGTATGCCTGAACTCAGAATAATAAAATACTTCTTTTAGTAAAGTTTATTTTAATATCCTGTGTTTGCAAATGCTACTTTTAGAAAGTTTGCATTTGCTTGCCTAACCATTTCAGCCCGCCTCTGCTTGGATGTGTATCTGACTGTCTGGGTTATGTGAGTGACAGGGCTGGGGGCTGACAGGTTGTGAAGGCCAGGATTACACCTTAGTGGGAGGTGGGAGTGCCCCTGGACTCTGAATAGGGATGTGCTCTGCCACCAAAATGCTGGCTCTGCCCCCTAGGGTCCCTTTCATTTTGAATTGTACGCCCCAAATCTCGCACCGCTGTGCGCAATGTCCGCTGGTTCCCCTGAGGCTGGTACGCCTCTCTGTACCCTGGGACCCTGTGTGTCTCTACAAAGGTCCAGGTACGTCTTGCCCCCTAAGCGCGACTGGGCGCTTCCCGTGACTGCACCCGAAGCCGGCTCAGCCTGACGTGCCCCGCAGCACCTCTCCCAAGCGCACTCAAGCTGCCCCGCAGCGCCTCCCCCAAGTGCCCTCGAGGCTCGGAGCCTCTGGGCAGCAGCACGCCTACCTTTGGAGAACGGCCCCGTACGCTTCATTGCCAGAAGCAGTATGTCGCGAACCTCGGCTCACGCGAGAAGCGTGAGAGTTGGAAGGAGGCCGGGATTCCACCCGTCCGAGGCACCGCGAAGCACAACGAAGGGCAGGACCGAGTCCCTAAGGTCCTAGAGGGGTGGAAAAGTGCACAATCTGGTTAAACAACTGCCAAGGAACTGAGAGAACTGTGTGGAAGGGAAAAGAGACAAAGAAGAGACATTTTTTAACTATAAGTTAAAAGAACACTTACCTATTTACAACCTTGTGGCTAAGAAAATCGTTATATTGGTCTTGTGATAAGTCTACCTGCATATGTATATTTTTACATAAAGAGAAACGTATTTTTATATATCAACAGCCTGGTGTCCATTTGTGGGGGGATTGGTATATTTACTGTGTGTGTTACTGCAAATGCTTAACTAACAACGCCTGGAGAATAGCCTTGCCTGCTCACGCCACGCACCTAGAGGGTGAGCAAGGGTAATTCCAAGGGGTCATCCTTCGCCCTGACTTAGAGGAGAGGGTCCCTGCTTGTCACAAGTGAATACTTGCGCCAACCAGAGACCCCCAATTCTAACACCGAACATTACAAACGAAGAAGGAATGTGAAAGAAACAGCCCTGGAGAGAGGGGAAGGGGTGTGAGTCAAATTAGCAGTACTAAGGAGAAAAGGGGACAACAAATACAGCCAACCCCTACAAGTAAAAGAAGTATAGGACAGAGCAGCATTGCTCAGTGATGGAAATGTATGGTCCTAAGACCGCATGGCCAAATGCAATAAGATTCTACAATGGGCCCATGAGGTTAATGGGAGGACACCACAAGACCGGAGGCAACGGGAGAATGAGGAAAGTACCCCTGGGGGAGAAGAGAATCCCGGAGCTAGTGAAAGCAGCGAGGAGTTGGGAGACAATTATATCCCAGTGGCAGAGGAACAGCCGAGAGAAGAGAGTGTGACCCCGAGCAGAGAAAGACCCGGTACCCAAGGAGATAAGGTGGTGAGCCCTGCAGAGAATAGCTCCAGAGAAGTTCAGTTCACTCCAGTAAGACGCACACGAGCAGGCAGAGTGGTGGTCAGGCCCGCCCGTTTCCGAGATTTGAACTGGGAGAAGCTAAATAGCCCCCTGATGTACATAGACTGCATGTTTTCCATTGATATGGAAAAAGGGGGAGATATGTAGAGTTGCGCACTAGTTTATGCGCACTACGTCACAGCGTAGCGCGCGAAGCGGCCATCTTTAGCGCACTGCGCATGCGCGAGAAGGGGAGAAACGACCGGAGCACATCGGACGCCAAGCGCTCTCCTGTGAATGTTATAAACCTAATAAATACCAAGGTTCCACCTCACCTGCTTCACTGGTGGTTCTTCCTAGTGGCAATAGCCTCATTACAGATATGTTTTTATTTACTGCGCTGTGTTATGCTGCCATCTAGTGACCATTGTTCACATTTTTTGGGGGATGTCTTATTCATATGACATTTTACAGTTTATAGCAGTGCTTCCCAAACTTTTTCAACCCACGGCTCCCTTGACCTATTAGCCGTCGGCCGCGGCTCCCCACTATGTTACAATTTATTTTTAGGGTGGGGGGAATGTAAGCTGTTGGAAATGGGATCCCCGGCTGGCCAGGGCTTTCGCCAAAGTCAGTCAGAGACCACCACCCCCGAGTCAGGGCAAGGGAGTTACACGCCAAGATAACCCCTGCTCACCCTCTAGGTAACGTTGCGCGAGCAGCAAGGCTAAACTTGGAGGCGATGTAAGTTAAGTATTTGCGCATGCACCCCAGCAACAACACCCAGGACCCACCACAAAGGAAACTCCACACAAGGTTATATAAAAATAGCCTTTGTATTACACCCAAACACATTAGATAAAACACACACTTTACAATGTGCCAGAGGCACGGGCAGAATTTACAGGGGATATGTACAAGACAGGGCCACCTGGACCACTGTCAGGAATCAGAAGTAACACTTTCAGAAATAGCACTTAGAATGTAAATCACTGTAGCACAAAAATATAACACAACCAGTAATTACTGGTAACCTGGACCTCACTAGCACCACCTGTACTAGGGAGAAAACAACCACCTAAGTATTACAGTACCTGTAGGAGTGTAAGCACATAACACATGATGCAATGCATAACATTCATTCAGAGGTGTAAGGGAGGAAAACACATGATGCATCAACAATACATTCAGAGGTGTAACAACAAAGCACATGACGCATAAAAACACATTCAGAGGTGCAGAAAATGAACAATTGCGCCAAACTCACGTAAGTCACCACCTGTGACTGTCCCTAGGCCAACTGGCCTTATTGGGGCTAGGACGCCCTGTGTCCCAGTGTCCAGGGGCCTAAACGAAGCAGTTGCCCACAAAGTGCTGGGCAACTGGTGCAACAAGGTTTGAGCCTTCCAGGGCTCAAAAATAACAATGGGGCCAATGTGGGAGCCTCGCTGGGCTCTCAAGAAATAAATTGGCCCCCTGAGCCTCTCAGGGCTCTAGACAACTGTGGCGCTTTTGAGCCTGTCTGGGCTCCAAGTAAATCAAAATGCCCCCTTGAGCCTTTCAGGCTCAAACACAACTGTGGCACCTTTTTGTAGTAGTCCCCCCTCTGGGGGACTCGAGGACAATGGCTCACGCCAGGTAGGAGCCCCGCTCGGGAGACTCGCTGTGCCTAAAATGCCCCCAGAGCCTCTCAGGGCTCACCAACAATTCCCCTCACTCGGGGAGAGAGCACGAGGGTGGGGGCGGGCACCGACAATGTGCCCCGACGCCTCCCCCTTCCCTGGAGCAACCACTGCGCCGTCACTCACCCTGTCTCGCTGCAGCTGGCTGGAGAGCTTCCGCTCCTCGGGGGCTCTCTCCACACTTCTCTTCCGGGCTCTCCCTCGCCTAGGGGGGGGAAAGGAAAGACGCCGGCTTCTCCCCTCACCGGAGCGCGGGGTGGCCTCCCGTCTGCTTCCGGTTGCCTCTCTGTCCTGCCCCCGGCCTGCCTGACTTCCGGGTCGCGGCTGCGGGGGCGGGACTTCCGTCGGGCCGCGCTCGGATTGGCTGGCCGGCGGGAACACTTCCGGGTCGTCACGGGCAGCGCGGCGGCCCGTCTCCGGCACTTCTAGGCGGGGGGTGAGTTTATCGAGGAGTGGGCTCCCTCGAGGTAAACTCAAAGTATAGCGGCAAGGTCCCTGGCAGGGTGGGCACCTGCCAGGGGGCAAATTAATCAAAAGTAAGCGAGGTGGCACTCGCTTGGGGCGGACAATGCCGGGTGGGCACCGGCCTCTGCAGACAAAGCGCTCCCAGCGCTAGAGGGGCGACCACAGCGCTCCCAAGCGCTACAGGGCAAAAATGCAGCGCTCCCTGCGCTAAATGCAAAATAAAGCGCTCTTAAGCGCTAGAAGGGGAAAGAAAAGCGCTCCCAGCGCTTTCAATCAAATGCAGCGCCCCCAGGCGCTATAGGACAACAAAGTCCAGCAAAAGTCCTTGTAGGCAGGTAGGGGGGGCAAGGCTGGGCCTGGGGCCAGCTCACTGGCCCTCCAGGCAGGGAGGCAGTCCAAGTGGCGGTTCCTCCTGGCCCCAGCAGCAGCAGCAGCCCCCCTCAAGTAGGATCAGGAAAAGAACAACTTCTGTGGGGACACAGCCCCATTTTTATACACCATATTCCTTTGTCTGTAGGTGCAGGGTGGGGGCGGAACCAGTCGCAGCTGGTTCTTGAGTACTCTGTTTACCTCAACCACCCTCTCTATTCACTGTCAGGGCTTGGGTCATTAGACACACCACAGGGGGGCGGAGCCAGCATTGTGTGGGGAAAACCCAGCCCATCCAGGACACAGGTACACTCCTCCCACACATCACTCATGCTAATCTCCCACTCACCACCGGGCAGACCCATCCAGACTTCCTGGAGCCTGGCATGCCAGCCAGCTCCAGCCAATCACGCTCCAGCACCCTCACTGCACACGTACAGCCATGTCTAGGAATGACACTTCCCCACTAGACACATACATGCCGCATACACCATCTTGCAACATTCACTCTCACGAGTTCACACATACCAGACTCGAGCCTGTACACCCCACGCATCAGGAACTACCAGGGACACATACATTCCCCATGCATTCCTATGGGCGGGCAGGCCTAGCTCAGCACATGCACTCAGAGTGCGCACGCACTTTCCACTGGGACACAGTGAAAGTGCGCAGAATCCAAAAATCACCATCACCAGGTCACAATTTAAAGGCAAAAAGTCTAGGGGTGAACCTGCCCTAAGGGCCAAAGTCCAACATAAGCCCAGCCTCAGGAGTCGGTAGTCCCAGAAAGTGCACAATCATGACTGCAATGTTTTGATTTAGGTCCACTGAACAGTCCTTAAAGGGTTACAAAGAACAGCACCTCTCTCTTTCCATGAACACATTAAAGGAGATTGGGGTAGCTGGACCAAGACTGGAGACAAGCTGAGGAAACCTGCAATACTGTCAGAGAGAATACTCTTCAAAATGACAGAGTGGTAGACCAGACCGGTAACTCTGCACCCAGAAGTCGTAAGTTAACTGGCACTTATAGCAGAGTGTGAACTACAAACGAGTGTAATTTATACATTAAAGTGGTTTGGAGTTTATTTAAATTGTGCCTATGACTTCATTACTTTTGTTTGCAGTCAAAAATACACCCTTATCAAAATAAACGTTAACTTTTCTCAAACTCCCCATATTAGACAGATGGATTAAGTGATTTGTAGTGCAGGGTTCTCTAGTCAGGCATGGCAGGTACAATAAATGGAATAGAGGTGGATGCTAGCCATAGAGATTATATTTCAAAAGAAAGAGAAATTTGCTAGCAGCTCCAGCTTCTCCTTGTGCCCTTTATTTTATGTACTTTTGTCTGCGCCTCAGAATACTCATCCTGTACTGCATCGAGCACGGGGGCCTCTAACACCTGAAAAACTTCAGTTTGGAATGACTTTGATCTTGTTCAACACGCTTGCGGGCATAGAAATAAAAAAGAGGACCGCACGAACACGGTCCTTGGAGGAGATGAACGTCTTTCACGGTCCAATGGTTCCCAAACTCACAAACGGTGTGCTTGGTGCGCGGCGCCCCTGGCTAGTTTTGACGGTGCACCGGGGTGCTGCGGCACACATATTGGGAACCACTGGTTTATAGTGTTTTAGTCAATGCTTCACTGTTCAGTACTATGTATGGAAATTTTGTATCACTTATTTTTATTACAGCTTTACAGTGTTTCAGCTTAACGCAATACGTCTCCTTTAAGTTGAGGATGTTTGGTGTTCCATACAGGGCTTAGCTGCACTTCACATTGTCCCTACACAGGGTGTCTATGGGGTGCTCCCCCATTTTGTGCACAACTCTAGTCTGGATGTATGATGTTACAACGCATGCTTTTACCACGCATGCTGTTACAACGCAAGTATTACAACGCAAACCTTTACAACGCATTACACTTGGGGGTGCTGGATAGTGAATAGTTTAATTTACTATTCCAACTCCAGTCCCCATGGACACTAGGGAAGGTGTTGGATAGTAAATTAAAACTATTCCCTATCCTAGAGCGCCCCCCAGTGTAATACGTTGTAAAGGTTTTCGTTGTAATACTTGCGTTGTAACAGCACTGCGTGGTAAAAGTTTTGTTGTAAAGGATATTTCCCATCTAGTCTACCTTCCTTAGGTCAGCTATGCAAGGGTGTCAACCCCTTTTGTATTTATATTTGGATCTCTACAGTGCACAACATATTTGCCTTCACATGGGTGTTACATGGGTTACAGTCCCATCTTCTACGGTGCACAACATTTTTTTTTGTCTCTCAGGAGATGTTTCACATGAGTTACAGTCCCTTCTTCTATGGTGCACAACATGTTGTTTTGTTTCTCAGGAGATGTTTCACATGGGTTACGGTCCCATTTTCTACGGTGCACAACATTTTTGCCTCCACATGGGTGTTACATGGCTTACCGTCCCATCTGTTCTGTGCACAGGAAATAACCTCCTGAGTTTTTCCTTCATTACCGTGCACAACATTTTTTTATTTGTCCCTTTTTAGGGTGTGTCTTATGGGTTTTTGTCCCTTCACAACAGTGCACAATAATTTAACGTGGTGTATTTAATAGGTTTGGTCTCATTCATTTCAGTGCACGTGTGCACCTGTTTACATGTTTATTACATTATTACCTTTACATAGGGTATTTGGTCTGAAAACCAATTGATGATTCTCTCAATTTCCTTTTACAGCTCAGTTTTCCTTTTGATATCTTTTACTGGTGTCATCTGCGGATTCTGATTTCTATTGTTTTTCCTTCTTCTCTGTCTTTCTCTTACTGTTGTTTTCTTTTGTTCATTGGAGTTTTTTTTCTCCTACTCTTTGTTAGTGTTTGGTATGACTTGTCTCTTTTTATACATGCCTGGCCAGCAAGTATGTCTTGAGGTAGCCTTTGATCTTTTCTCTTTTCGTTTCTGTTGTTGTGGTAGCAGAGAGGATGGCATTCTCACCTTTTGTCTTTCTTCTCTGTTTTCCTCACTTATATTTTCGCATCTTCTTTTGGTTGTTCTGTTATCTCAGAGGAAAGACAAAGAGTAAATCAGAAACGTCGCAAACCGACATCTTTCTTTTCGTTCTCTTTTCTTTCTTCATTGTTTTATTTGGAAGGAAAGGGGATATGTTATATCCTGGCTTTGTTGTTATGCATGAAATCTCTTGCTCTGCCAGTGGAATGTTCATCCAATGATGTATTACAGAATGTTGGGAGCCAGAGATGTCAGTTGAGAAGGGCTGAGCACCATCCTGGCTGCTCCTGGCGGGGTCTTGTACTGGTCTTGTAGTGGATTGAACTGGATGACCTGTAACCAACTACAAATAAACATCTAAAGATCCTCTACACATCTGGACTAAGTCACTTTACCGTTTTACCCTGACAGAGTAAAATTTACTCCGTCAGCGTAAAACTTGACATCTGCCCAACTCAAAATCAGGCAGGCAGACCTTGAGTTTTGCGTATTGCTACAGAGTACCTGTCCACCAAACTCTAAATCAGCCCCAAAGACCTGCCTAATGCAAATCAATGCTGACCCTTCTCCTCATGGGAACAGTCCATCCAGGACCATGGTCACGTCACACATTCTCCCTGCGACCCACTGCTTTGTTAGTTGGAAAATGTGAGATGTTCAACCCCCTGAATCCACTGAGTAAGCTACACCCCTGAGGCTGTGCACCCCTCATCCCTCTCTGCTCCAACCTCCTAATGAAAACATGTGTGATCACCCATTGAGAGGACAGGTTGAGTGACCTCTGTGACCTTACAACTCATGAAATGTGTTTTATTTTTCAGGACAATCTATCTACACTGTAGCAAACCAAGGTGAGTGACTCTGACTTGTTTGTGATGAGTTTCGCTCAGTCCATGAGAGTGATTAAGAGAAGACACTGAATGTTCTCATGATTGTTAAATGACCAAGTGAATGGAGCATTGGCAAAGAAACCAGAACATCTTGAGTGAAACCAGGAAGTCTTTCTGTGTCAAACTGTGATCATTGTCAGTAAAGCATCCATGCGGTGGAGGGGTGGCGTGTACAAGTTAAAATGCGATTTAATAAATGTTCGATATCCTTCCAATTCCAGAACTAGTTAACGAGGATCACAGAACCTGTGCTTAGATTCTGTCACTGACTTCAGAAGCAGCGGTTACCAGACTGGTGCATGACCATGGCGTGTGTCATGCATATAGGTGCACCTCATATGAACCATGCACACCCTCAGCAGATCCCTTCTTCCTGCAATAGTGTCTCAGAGCCAAAAGGTGGCGCTGTGTGACCTTGGCCCTGGCTCCTCCCCGGATATGACATCATGGGGTACAAAGGGCGCCACCTTATTCGCTGGCCTCAGTTCCTTTTTGACACACCCTTTGTTGCAGACCCAGAGCTCCTCTCCTTAGTTTGTACCAAATTTATCCAGCAATTGGTATGTTTTGGAATGTGCTTTTAGGCCAATGTCACCACCTATGATCATAGACTTCAAGCGGTGTTGTTCCTGCCTCAAACAAAATGCCTGTTTTGTATCCCTGCTAGGACTCTCCCTGGTGTCCAGGTCTCAAGTACAGCTCCATTTCTGGTGATACGTTTGTAATCCAGAAGAGATGGCGCACTCTAGGAACATTCTGAACATAGTGTACAATGGCACTAGCGGTAAGGAAGATGAATTGCACGGATTGAGGAGTAGGCCAAATCCAGAGAGAAAAAAGTTATCATGAATTCCGTGAGTTTCTTAATAAAAGGGGTCACCGAAAAGACCCCCATCTGCCAGTGCCCCGGCCTCCATGGTGCCCAGCTCTCCCAGCTTCAGGTTGATTTTAATGAAGAAAGAGCAACACTGCTCTGTGGATAATGCACAATTTTAGTTCACCAGGAAGCATATAGCTCGCTGGCACCCGCCGGTGAGAATGACGGGGTCAACCAGTTCGCCTGATTCATGAGCTGCAGCTGCCATATCAAATATGGCAGTGAGCTGCCCCAGAACATCCTGGTCCTTGTCCTGGCAGACCCTCCAGGACCGGTCCAGACCCTTTTTTGGAACATTGATAAACTAGGTGACAAAGGTCACCATTTTGACATCAATCTCTGGCTTACAGTCCACCGTGCCAGCCAGGGATGGTCTTGGGCACCCCACACACAGCCGACCCCTAACCTCCTTATCCATTGGTTTACGGATGTGGGAAGCCACATACGCTGCCATCTTGCTGTCAGGAAACCAGTCCGCAGAGCGGGGATGGCAGATATCCTCAGGATCCAGCAGGTCCTGGGAACCCACCACATCTTGGGGAGTAGACGCACTGTGATTGTCCAGCCTGGGTCGTTTGGCACCACCTTCCAGTCGCCAGGGTCTACTGGGACCTTGTTCATCACCAGAGTCCTCATCAGATTACTCATATTCTTCCCCGGTATTATTATCTACCTCCTGAGGAGAGTAGGTATATCCTTCATCGGGGTAAAGCCAAGCGGGGAATCTGATTCCAGCAAGGTGTCAAGGTGGTCTTGAGGTGTTACAGCCCTGGCCTTCGTATTTGCCCTGCCGGGAATCCTGAGTGTCAGAAGTGGGCACAGGCCCCACACCTTCCCATTGTGAGGGTACCACATTACGCAGGGCTATAACGTGGACTATATGCTCACTTAGGGATTATAAGGCTGACAAAAACACTCTTTGGAGAGAGACAACAGTAGTGTCTATCAACCCCATATGAATGGGGAGGAGATATTGCTCTTCATCCCCAGCCCCCCAGTATTCTGCATTAGAACCTGCCATGGATGATCAGGTAGAAACAGTGCGTTAAAGGTAAAGGCAGTATAGAGAGGGTGAAACCCTAGCCTAAGCCACAAGAAACACGCTATAAACCCTGTGTAAAAATGATAACTACCTGTTACCTTGGCCAACGCTTGTTTCTGGCAGAGGGGCATGAAGTTACAGGTACCAATGCTTGTTGTCACTTACCGTTGACGACGAAACAAGTGTTGGCTAAAAAGAGAACTAAAACAAGAACTAGAAGAATAAATTAACAAATTCAAAGAAAAACAAGGATTGTTAATATTTGTAACTAATGTAATAAATGTTGACACTAGTGCGTGCTGAGGGAGATATTTTATTGTGTAAACTGGTTGATCTTGGTCATCCAACCGGGGAGTGGGTGATCTTCCCACCTCAAAGCACCGCACATAAATAGGACTACAACAACTTCATGTGTACTTCTTTTAGAGCGCCACAAATCCTTCTGCAAACCTCACCCTAGCTAACATAACCAATGCTTGTTGTATAAATAATAATTACTAATTATAAAGTGCAAACATATCACCCATTTAAGGTGCTGGGGCCATCGGGGAGATTAAGTGAGCCATTGCCCAGAGTCACCTGATGCTGAGCTGCAGCCGGCACCAGGGAATTGTTAGCCCCATGCTCTGGAGTCAGTCGCTCTGGCCGCTGCGCCACAGCTCTCTCCCTGTCAAGCGTGCACACCCTCTAATTGTAATGGGCTGTAGAAGGAAATACGCTCCACTGTAATGAATCACACATCTGGAGCAAGAAAAACCCAACTTGGGGAAAGATGAGACAAAGGGCATCAAACTCTTGCTGAAGGGCGCCGACACAATCGCTCTCCGCGCGCTCAAGCTCAAAATAGCGCGGATTCCCTTCTGTTGGAAACGGAGCCGATGAGCCGCGCCGAGAGAAATATGCAGCTGGAATGAGGACGCTCCGTCCGGGCACGCTGTGCCCCCCACAGGATGCAACAGGAATCAGCAAGCTGAACCGCCAGTGACAGCGCGGCTCTCCTAGAGGTGTCAGAGGCAACTGCAATACGCGGAGCCACTCAGACAGCTCTCGATAAACAGTACACTGGGGCCAGGTGCTCAGAGTGCAGATAACAGCCCGCACAGCAAAGAAAACAGTGCATTAACCTCTACACAACATGGGAATAACATTACCAAGAAAAGCAGGAAGTGTTTTTAATTGGTGAATGTTTTATATGGTGGACTCTATGGTTGAACGAACTATTAAAACTAAGACTCAATGGGATTTGTAGACTTTATTGTTTTTGATATAATGTTTGTTGGTTCTCCCTTATAGTATCCATAGTAAGATGGAGATCCTCTAGTTCTCCTTATATTATCCACAGTGCAGTGGAGATCCAGTAGTTCTCTTTATATTATCCACAGTGCCATGGAGATCCAGTCATACACCTTACAGTTTCCACAGTGAGCTGGAGATTCAGTAGTTCTCCATATAGTTTCCACAGTGAGTTGGAGATACAGTAGTTCACCTTATAGAATCCACAGTGAGCTGGAGATCCAGTAGGTGTCCTAACAGCATCCACGATGAACTTGAGATCCAGTAGTTCTCCTTCTAGTATCCACAGTGAGCTGGAGATCCAGTAGTTCTCCTTATAGTATCCACCATGAGCTTGAGATTCAGTAGTTCTCTCCTTATAGTGTCCACAGTGATATGGAGATCCAGTAGTTCTCCCTATAGTAACCAGAGTGAGACGGAGATCCAGTAGTTCTCCCTTATAGTATACACAGTGATCTGGAGATCCAGTAGTTTTCCTTATAGTATCCACAGTGCGATGGAGATCCAGTAGTTCCCTTTATAGTATCCACAGTAGGCTGGAGATCCAACAGTTCTCCCTTATAGTATCCACAGTGAGCTGGTGATCCAGTAGTTCTCCCATATAGTATCCACAGTGAGCTGGAGATCCAGTAGTTCTCCTATTAGTATCCACCATGAGCTTGAGATCCAGTAGTTCTCTCCTTATTGTATCCACAGTGATATGGAGATCCAGTAGTTCTCCCTATAGTAACCAGAGTGAGCTGGAGATCCACTAGCTCTCCTAATAGTATCCACCATGAGCTTGAGATCCAGTAGTTCTCTCCTTATAGTATCCACAGTAAGATGGAGATCCAGTAGTTCTCCATGATAGTATCACCAGTGATCTGGCGATCCAGTAGTTCACCTTATAGTATCCACAGTGAGCTGGAGATCCAGTAGTTCTCCATATAGTTTCCACAGTGAAATGGACATCCAGTAGTTCTCATAGTGTCCACAGTGAGCTGGCGATCCAGTAGTTCTCTCCTTATAGTACCCACAGTGATATGGAGATCCAGTAGTTCTCCCTTATAGTATCCACAGTGAGATGGAGATCCAGTAGTTCTCCATTATAGTATCACCAGTGATCTGGAGATCCAGTAGTTCTCCCTTATTGTATCCACAGTGCAATGGAGATCTAGTAGTTCACCTTATAGTATCCACAGTGAGCTTGAGATCTAGTAGGTCTCCTAATAGCATCCACGGTGAGCTTGAGAGATGCAGTAGTTCTCCTTATAGTATCCACAGTGCGATGGAGATCCAGTAGTTCTCTTTATCGTATTCACAGTAGAATGGAGATCCAGCAGTTCTCCCTTATTTTATCCACAGTAAGATGGAGATCCAGTAGTTCTCCATGATAGTATCACCGGTGATCTGGAGATCCAGTAGTGCTCCTTATAGCATCCACAGTGCAATGGAAATCCATTAGTTCTCCCTTTTAGTATCCACAGTGAGCTGGAGATACAATAGTTCTCCTTATGGTATCCACAGTGAGCTTGAGATCCAGTAGTTCTCCTTATTGTATCCACAGTGAGCTGGAGATCCAGTAGTTCTCCCTTATATTATCCACAGGGAGAGGGAGATCCAGTAGTTCTCCCTTATTGTAAACACACTGAGATGGAGATACAGTAGTTCACCTTATAGAATCCACAGTGAGCTGAAGATCCAGTAGGTTTCCTAACAGCATCCACGATGAGCTTGAGATCCAGTAGTTCTCCTTATAGTATCCACAGTGATATGGAGATCCAGTAGTTCTCTGTATAGCAACCACAGTGAGATGGAGATCCAGTAGTTCTCCTTGATAGTATCACCAGTGATCTGGAGATCCAGTAGTTCTCCTTATAGCATCCACAGTGCAATGGAGATCCAGTAGTTCTCCCTTTTAGTATCCACAGTGAGCTGGAGATCCAGTAGTTCTCCCTTATTTTATCCACAGTAGGATGGAGATCCAGTATTTCCCTTTATAGTATCCACAGTAGGCTGGAGATCCAGCAGTTCTCCCTTATAGTATCCACAGTGAGCTGGAGATCCAGTAGGTCTCCTAAAAGTATTCACAGTGAGCTGGAGATCCAGTAGTACTCCTAATAGTATCCACCATGAGCTTGAGATCCAGTAGTTCTCTCCTTATAGTATCCACAGTAAGATGGAGATACAGTAGTTCTCCATGGTAGTATCACCAGTGATCTGGAGATCCAATAGTGCTCCTTATAGTATCCACAGGGCCATGGTGATCCAGTCGTTCACCTTATAGTATCCACAGTGAGCTGGAGATCCAGTAGTTCTCTCCTTATAGTATCCACGGTGATATGGAGATCCAGTAGTTCTCCCTATAGTAACCAGAGTGAGATGGAGATCCAGTAGTTCTCCTAATAGTATCCACCATGAGCTTGAGATCCAGTAGTTCTCTCCTTATAGTATCCACAGTAAGATGGAGATACAGTAGTTCTCCATGGTAGTATCACCAGTGATCTGGAGATCCAATAGTGCTCCTTATAGTATCCACAGGGCCATGGTGATCCAGTCGTTCACCTTATAGTATCCACAGTGAGCTGGAGATCCAGTAGTTCTCCATATAGTTTCCACAGTGAGTTGGAGATCCAGTAGTTCTCCTCATAGTGTCCACAGTGAGCTGGCGATCCAGTAGTTCTCTCCTTATAGTACCCAGTGATATGGAGATCCAGTAGTTCTCCCTTATAGTATCCACAGTGAGATGGAGATCCAGTAGTTCTCCCTTATAGTATCCACAGTAAGATGAAGATCCAGTAGTTCTCCATTATAGTATCACCAGTGATCTGGAGATCCAGTAGTTCTCCCTTATTGTATCCACAGTGCAATGGAGCTCTAGTAGTTCACCTTATAGTATCCACAGTGAGCTTGAGATCTAGTAGGTCTCCTAATAGCATCCACAGTGAGTTTGAGAGATGCAGTATTTCTCCTTATAGTATCCACAGTGCGGTGGAGATCCAGTAGTTCTCTTTATAGTATTCACAGTAGAATGGAGATCCATCAGTTCTCCATTATAGTATCCACAGTGAGCTGGAGACCCAGTAGTTCTCCTCATTGTATCCACAGTGAGATGGAGATCCAGTAGTTCTCCTTGATAGTATCACCAGAGATTTGGAGATCCAATAGTGTTCCTTATAGCATCCACAGTGCAATGGAGATCCAGTAGTTCTCCTTTTTAGTATCCACAGTGAGCTGGAGATACAATAGTTCTCCTTATGGTATCCACAGTGAGCTGGAGATCCAGTAGTTCTCTTTATAGTATCCACAGTGAGCTGGAGATCAAGTAGTTCTCCTTATAGTATCCACAGTGAGCTGTAGATCCAGTAGTTCTCCCTTATATTATCCACAGTGAGAGGGAGATCCAGTAGTTCTCCCTTATTGTATCCACAGTGAGATGGAGATCCAGTAGTTCTCCCTTATTTTATCCACAGTGAGATGGAGATCCAGTAGTTCTCCATTATTTTATCCACAGTGAGATGGAGATCCAGTAGTTCTCCCTTATTTTATCCACAGTGAGATGGAGATCCAGTAGTTCTCCATTATTTTATCCACAGTGAGATGGAGATCCAGTAATTCTCCATTATTTTATCCACAGTAAGATGGAGATCCAGTAGTTCTCCGTGATAGTATCACCAGTGATCTGGAGATCCAGTAGTGCTCCTTATATCCTCCACAGTGCAATGGAGATCCAGTAGTTCTCCCTTTTAGTATCCACAGTGAGCTGGAGATACAATAGTTCTCCTTATGGTATCCACAATGAGCTTGAGATCCAGTAGTTCTCCTTATAGTATCCACAGTGAGCTGGAGATCCAGTAGTTCTCCCTTATATTATCCACAGTGAGAGGGAGATCCAGTAGTTCTCCCTTATTGTAAACACACTGAGATGGAAATACAGTAGTTCACCTTATAGAATCCACAGTGAGCTGGAGATCCAGTAAGTTTCCTAACAGCATCCACGATGAGCTTGAGATCCAGTAGTTCTCCTTATAGTATCCACAGTGTAATGGAGAACCAGTAGTTCTCTTTATAGTATCCACAGTAGGATGGAGATCCAGCAGTTCTCCCTTATAGTATCCACAGTGAGCTGGAGATCCAGTAGTTCTCCTTATAGTATCCACGGTGAGGAGGAGATCCAGTAGTTATCCCATATAATATCCACAGTGGGTTGAAGAACCAGTAGTTCTCCTCATAGTGTCCACAGGGAGCTGGAAATCCAGTAATTCTCCTAATATAATCCATCATGAGCTTGAGATCCAGTAGTTCTCTCCTTATAGTATCCACAGTGATATGGAGATCCAGTAGTTCTCCGTATAGTAACCACAGTGAGATGGAGATCCAGTAGTTCTTCCTTATAATATCCTCAGTGATATGGAGATCCAGTAGTTCTCCTTATAGTATCTACGGTAAGATGGAGATCCAGTAGTTCTCCATTATAGTATCACCAGTGGTCTGGAAATCATGTAGTTCTCCTTATAGCATCCACAGTGCAATGGAGATCCAGTAGTTCTCCCTTTTAGTATCCACAGTGAGCTGGAGATCCAGTAGTTCTCCCTTATTTTATCCACAGTAGGCTGGAGATCCAGTAGTTCTCCCTTATTTTATCCACAGTGAGTTGGAGATACAGTAGTTCACCTTATAGAATCCACAGTGATCTGGAGATCCAGTAGGTTTCCTAACAGCATCCACGATGAGCTTGAGATCCAGTAGTTCTCCTTATAGTATCCACAGTGAGTTGGAGATCCAGTAGTTCTCCTAATAGTATCCACCATGAGCGTGAGATTGAGTAGTTCTCTCCGTATAGTATACACAGTGATATGGAGATCCAGTAGTTCTCCCTTATAGTATCCACAGTAAGATGGAGATCCAGTAGTTCTCCCTTATAGTATCCACAATAAGATGAAGATCCAGTAGTTCTCCATTATAGTATCTCCAGTGATCTGGAGATCCATTAGTTCTCCCTTATTGTATCCACAGTGCAATGGAGATCTAGTAGTTCACCTTATAGTATCCACAGTGAGCTTGAGATCTAGTAGGTCTCCTAATAGCATCCACGGTGAGCTTGAGAGATGCAGTAGTTCTCCATGATAGTATCACCAGTGATCTGGAGATCCAGTAGGGCTCCTTATAGCATCCACAGTGCAATGGAGATCCAGTACTTCTCCGTGATAGTATCACCAGTGATCTGGAGATCCAGTAGTGCTCATTATAGAATCCACAGTGAGCTGGAGATACAATAGTTCTCCATATGGTATCCACAGTGAGCTGGAGATCCAGTAGTTCTCCTTATAGTATCCACAGTGAGAGGGAGATCCAGTAGTTCTCCCTTATTTTATCCACAGTGAGATGGAGATCCAGTAGTTCTCCCTTATTTTATCCACAGTGCAATGGAGATCCTGTAGTTCTCCCTTATTGTAACCACACTGAGATGGAGATACAGTAGTTCACCTTATAGAATCCACAGTGAGCTGGAGATCCAGTAGGTTTCCTAACAGTATCCACGATGAGCTTGAGATCCAGTAGTTCTCCTTATAGTAGCCACAGTGTAATGGAGATCCAGTAGTTCTCTTTATAGTATCCACAGTAGGATGGAGATCCAGCAGTTCTCCCTTATAATATCCACAGTGAGCTGGAGATCCAGTAGTTCTCCTTATAGTATACATGGTGAGGAGGAGATCCAGTAGTTATCCCTTATAATATCCACAGTGGGTTGAAGATCCAGTAGTTCTCCTCATAGTGTCCCCAGGGAGCTGGAGATCCTGTAATTCTCCTAATAGAATCCATCATGAGCTTGAGATCCAGTAGTTCTCTCCTTATAGTATCCACAGTGATATGGAGATCCAGTAGTTCTCCGTATAGTAACCACAGTGAGATGGAGATCTAGTAGTTCTTCCTTATAATATCCTCAGTGATCTGGAGATCCAGTAGTTCTCCTTATATTTATCTACAGTAAGATGGAGATCCAGTAGTTCTCCATTATAGTATCACCAGCGATCTGGAGATCCTGTAGTTCTCCTTATAGCATCCACAGTGCAATGGAGATCCAGTAGTTCTCCTTATAGTATCCACAGTGAGAATGAGATCCAGTAGTTCTCCCTTATAGTATCCACAGTGATATGGAGATCCAGTAGTTCTCCCTTATAGTATCCACAGTGAGATGGAGATCCAGTAGTTCTCCCTTATAGTATCCACAGTGTGATGGAGCTCCAGTAGTTCTCCTTATAATATCCACAGTGAGCTGGAGATCCAGTAGTTCTCCTTATAGTATCCACAGTGAGCTGGAGGTCCAGTAGTTCTCCTTATAGTATCCACAGTGTGGTGGAGATCCAGTAGTTCTCCTTACAGTATCCTCAGTGAGTTGGAGATCCAGTAGTTCTCCTTATAGTAAACACAGTGAGCTTGAGATCCAGTAGTTCCCCTTATAGTATCCACAGTGAGATGGAGATCCAGTATTTCTCCCTTATATTATCCACAGTGTGAAGGAGATCTGGTAGTTGTCCCTTATAGTATCCACAGCAAGATGGAGATCCAGTAGTTATCCCTCATAGTAACCACAGTGCAATGGAGATCCAGTAGTTTTCCTTATAGTATCCACAATGAGCTGAAGATCCAGTAGTTCTCCTAATAGTAGCCACAGTGAGCTTGAGATCCAGTATTTACCTTATAGTATCCAGTATCTAGTGATATGGAGATCCAGTAGTTCTCCATATAGTGTCTGCAGTGATCTGGAGATCCAGTAGTTCTCCTTATAGCATCCAGTGAAATGGAGATCCAGTAGTTCTCTCTTATAGTATCCACAGCGAGCTGGAGATCCAGTAGTTCTCCTTATAGTGTCCACAGTGAGCTGAAGATCCAGTAGTTCTCCCTTATAGTATCCACAGTGAGATGGAGATCCAGTAGTTCTCCCTTAAAGTAGCCACAGTGTTATGGAGATTCAGTAGTTCCCCTTATCGTATCCAGAGTGAGCTGGAGATACAGTAGTTCCCCTTATCGTATCCACAGTGAGCTGGAGATCCAGTAGTTCTACTAATAGTATCCACAGTGATATGGAGATCCAGTATTTCTCCCTTATATTATCCACAGTGTGAAGGAGATCTGGTAGTTCTCCCTTATAGTATCCACAGTGAGGTAGAGATCCAGTAGTTGTCCCTTATAGTATCCATAGCAAGATGGAGATCAAGCAGTTCTCCGTATAGTAACTACAGTGAGATGGCGATCCAGTAGTTATACCTTATAGTGTCCACAGTTATCTGGAGATCCAGAGTTCTCCATGTAGTATCCAAAGTAAGATCACCAGCTCAAGTCTGTTTAGAGTTTGGTTTGACCAATCAAATACATTGGACCAAAAGTGCTTTGATTAAATTATGTGTAAGGCTTAGAGTAGCCACAACTAATTCTATTGAGAATTTGTGCTGGAAAGAAATAGAAGCCCAGAGAGAGAAGAAAACACATGGTTCCTGGGGCTGTTACTTAGCACAAGTTATTGAGGATCTTTGTGTTCCGGAAATTTGGAATTCAGGCATGGGGAAACAGGCCTTTAACAAAGCATTAAACATGTCGACAAAAATCCTGTCTAATATAACAGATGAAAACAGCTTATTACAAAGACGTCATGCCTAGACGGTGATTAATTCATATGGCACCAAGAAACTGCAGGTTTATTTATCAGCACATTTCTCAAACATTTGTAAAGAACCAATTTATGAATTTACGTTCTGTATGTGGAAAACAAAGGATTTGATACCCTTCTGGAATCACCATTACCAAAATCAAGACTGCAGACTGTGCAACTACAAACATGAATCCCTATCACATATTCTCTGCGCATGCCCGAAGTTATTAAAAGAAGGAAAGATATTTTTGAAAGAGATATTCATTAATATAAACGTACGAACATGCAAGGAAGCTGTGGCCACCTGGTTGGCTGGCTCTTCAATTCCGCTGGTCTGCAGGGGGGTTAAATTCATGAATTTGTATCTAAAGGAATTAGTAAGAATTGTAGAAGAAAAACAAACAATTTAATATACAGTTTTATGATGATGGTTTTTAAGATGAGGATGATGTTGTGGTGCAGCACTTTTTGGATAGGTCTTTGGCTTTACGAAGTGTAGAATAATGAACGAAGATTCTATTTTTTTATATTGGATGTTTTAAGTAATGTAAGGATAATATATAGTGTAATGGTTTTAAAAGACCGAACATTTGAATAAATTTGACTTTGACTTTGACACAAAAGTAACATACACTTTTGGATAAGTTTACTTTTCAGTATTTGCATAATTTGTGTCTGATTTACAAACTGCACTTTTGAGTACTTTTATATTTTAAAGCACAATAAAAAATCTCCACCTAGACAAAAAATATTTTTTATTGTGCTTTACTAAGTATCAAAATTAAAGTGATTTGTAGAGTTAAATAAAATCAATGTTATTATTTTTTCATAGAATGTATTATATTATTTGTACATTTAAAAAAAGATAATTGGAATATTTTATCATTATGTAAATAAATATGTACTAATTTCATCTGTTTTAAACATTAATTTATATTTGTATATATTTGTAACTATTTTAACTACTTTATCTTAATTTAACTTTATTTTTAGCGAAGTTTCAATGTGTCCCTACTTGGCAAGTATCAGTCGTTGACCATGTGTAGTACTGGCCTTACTAATGACACTTGGAGAGTGTGTACAAAGCAAAGGTATGTTACACTGCTGAGTAAGTTTACACTTTGTAGAAAGTTACCTACTTTCAGTATTCACAAACTCTGAGTGTAAAGCTACTACTAAAGTGTAAGTTCATGTCTCCACCCCCAGAGTAATGCAATTAGATTACATGTGAGTGGGTGGGTGCCATCCCTCCTTAAATGCCTTCTACTCCCCTCTAATCCCCTACCCTTTAGGTGTAAGTTTGACCCTTTTCCTGCCAACTCACTCCAGTCCCTCCCCATTTACTACTAAAAAGTATACTTACATGTTCTGAGACTCCACATTCGGGGTGTAGACCTTTGCACATAGGCAGTGTGGAGTCATAAAACTCGGCACACAGTTTGTGAATTGCAATTTGTTGTATGTTATGTAGTACCACAAAGTGCAGAATGGGAATCAGGCCCTAAGTTTGTGATTACCAAAAATATTGAACTCACTGATAAGTGTAAACTTACTCAAAAGTGTAACCTTATTCAAATGTGTAAATTTGAGTAAAACCTTTATTGTAGCAATGAATAAATATTAGTACAATAACACTATTTTAAAACACTATATTCTTTAAAATACTATATCATATAATATAATGGATATAAAAGAGAGTGTAGCCAAGTAGGTTTTATGAAAAGCGGACTCAATTTTAGGAACCCAGAAGAAACTGAATTAACTTTTTCATATGCAGGGTTTTTAAGGCAGTTCATGGTGGCGTGAAAGTTTTTGTAAATTTTCCAAAGTGGGTGGGACCAATCAGTCTATTGGTACTTGGACATTAGGTCTTAATAAAGTGTGACCTTCTTTTAAAAATGCTGGGCAACAACATAGTAGAAGAAGAGTAGGGCCTCCCTTAAGGTGCCTGGGTCAGTAATAACTAATGAGTGAAAACCTTTTTCAAGAAAGAAATCACAAGTTGTTATTTTTTTTTAACTCAGTTACTGCTCTTGTAAATAGATGGAGCAGTTCAAGCTTGTTACTTACTGCATCCCTGGTAGGCTGCGCACAGAGTAGACCTGTTTTCCTGTGATGTTCAGTATATTTCTGTTTTTCCTGCACTGTTTCTTATAATCTGTGCCTGGCTGACAATGGAACTCCTACTAAAGAAATGCCTCCTCTTCACTCCTTTCATTAGAGGTCCAGGTCCTGGGATAGGAGGCTCCCATCAGCGCCTTCAGAAAGGAGAGAGCATTCTTTGAGAGAAACTGAGAATCCTTCTCTGGGCCTCTGTTATCCTTCGCTCCTGAATGCGGTAGCAGCAGCGCTGATCCTTCTTGAGCCGGAGCACTTGCCTCTGTCACTCTCTTCTGGCTTCCATGGGAACTTCAACTTTATTTTTATATTTGTGCCCTTGATCATAAAATGACAGTGGGGGGGGGGGGGGGGGGGGGGGGGGAGGGTAGTAATTGAATACTTGTTTGAAATAATCCTGGCCGAAGTACTAGGCTAAGCTCGCGTAGTTTGCGAAGTGTGCCCTACTTTGCACTACGTAAATTGCACGTAGCACATTGCAAACACACGTAGCGGTCATTTTTTGCTTGCTCGCAGTCCTCAACGTCAAGTTGGCGACCGCGAGCGAGCAATATGACCAATCCGCGTTGAGAAAGCTGCCGCTCGAGTAGAAATCTACTAGAGCGGCAGAAAACGACCGCTTGCACTGTGCAAGATGCGGTTTGCACTGATTGCACAGTGCGGACAAGCATCCGGCACTGTGCAATCAGTGCAACAGCATTTTGCACAGTGCACTACGCAGTTCGCGTAGCTACGTGTAGCTCGCGTAGTGCAAAGTGCACTTCGCGTAGCTATGCATAGCGCTACTATGTGAACTACGCCCAGGGTTAGTTCACATAGTATATTTTTATTTATGTTGTTTGGAAGTAATTTACCTTGAAATAACATATAATTGCTTTAAGTTTGAAGTGTAGGCATTTAATTTCAGACACATTTAACTTTTATGACTTAGCAAGTAGCAATATGTTATGCTTTTGGTTTTTCATTTTTATAACCAAGTTCAGTAGATCACTTTCAGGAAGCATGTTTCAAAGTATTTCCCACAATGCCCTTCACTCATGTGTGCATCAGATTCCTGTACCATGCCGATGTCTTTGAGTACTGAGACTAGAGGTGTTTACAGAGAGGTGAACTGTGAGTGATTGCTCTCTTGTTATAAAGCTCCTCTCCCAGTCTTAGTGGATATTTGAATACATATGTCATTCATACACCAGCTGTAGATGGTGATGTGGGGGTCACAGGACACTTTCTTTGGGTCCCAGAACAACTTTGTGAAAGTTGTAATATTTGTCAAAAGATAAAACAAAGTCCCCGGAGATTGGAGTGTGCCTCGGGTGATGGCTTATCTGATGAGTGAATGGTTAACATGGCCTCATTCACAAAGGTAAACTTACCGTTTCTTGTAAGTTTACTATTTGTTTACTATTCACAAACTCTGAGTTAATAGTAAGTTTACAACTTTGCACATTCCGCAGTCACAACAGAGAACTCGGCACATAAAAAGACAAACCACTGAGTTTTAGCAATGTTTATATTCTGGAACAGGGGTGGGAGCACACCGCTTCACCTCCCAGCAAGGTTCACCCCTGGCATTATGGTAAATGCAGTCTCATGTTGCTTGCTTTGCTTAAGTATTTACAAGTGTTTCACCAAAGTTGGCGCAGATGGTGCTGATCTCTAGACACGTGTTTCTGGTTCTTTAACGGTCATCAGTAGAGATTACAGGCTTCAAATATGGGGTTTGCTGAGTAGGCTGCAAAACATCACATCAGGTCAGGTACCTCTCACTGGCGCGTGGGTGCTTCTTCCACGAGCTCGTCAGCTCAATGACTCACGGGAAGAGCATGAATTGGTTAAGCCATTGGTGAGACAACATTAGCTGTTATTAAGTTCACCTTCCCTTAAACCCTACCTAAGAGTTGTGGCCAAGCCGTTCCATAGGCTTTTATTAATTAAATTTAGATTCAACTTGATACATCACACCTTAGGTACTTATCACTCATGGTGTAAACCGGAAAATGATCCCCCATGTGGTTGTGACGAATTCTCCCCACAGGACCCTATGCATTTTATCATGTTTTGCAGCTTGTACATGGTACCTGGGAAGAAGTACTTAGTACCCTTACTAAGGGAGGCAGGTTTTATCCAGGTTAGGCCTGCCTTTGTTTACTTACAGTCCTTATGTAGCATTCGTGTAATTTTTTGTGTAGCCAGTTTTTTAGTTGCGGCTCATAGAATCAAATCAAAAAATGTTCACTGAAGTATTCTGTATTGTAAATGCTTGTACCTATATACATTATCCATTAGATGCTTAGATTTGTACTTGTTTTTAATATGACGTACAATGATTTCCGATGACTGCATATCTGTATCAAATAAGTGCTGTTTTTATTGTATTGTATATATATGTTATTTATGCTCTTATGATTTTAAAAGAATCGAATAAAGTGTATCTTGACTGACTCACGGGAGTGCTTTTTAAACAGGAGCAGGCGTTTGAGCACACCGCTTCACCTCCCAGAAAGGCCATGGCTAAAATCGACAGGCTACTGAATCCTGGTGGCCAGTATATATATATATATATATATATATATATATATATATATATATATATATATATTCCTCCAAGATGCCTCTGTTTCAAGGACGCCACTTCACAGGCAGAAGTTTACAAAACTATTTATTTAAAGAAGCTGCATTTTACGGCTGTATTAAATCAGTCCCCGACGCGTTTCAGAGCCGCAGGCTCCTTCCTTCTGCCTGTGAAGTGGCGTCCTTGAAACAGAGGCATCTTGGAGGAATATGTGCGCGGCGGCCTCAGCCGCGGAGGATGCACTGCCTGTCTGAAATGAGGTGACAGGACCGCACGAGGGTGACTGGACCAACGTGGAAGCGGCATGGAAAGATAGAACATTGTGGAAGCTGCGCATTACGCCTGGGGCCCACCGGAGGGCTTTAAAATGAACAAAGGTTATGGCAAACATAGAACATTGACAAAATGCACGAACCCTATCTGTGGGGAAGAATTGGACTACAGCGCCCAGCATGCTCTCACTGGAGAGTGCATGCATTTTGGGAAATAAAGGGCTGTGGTTTTGTCGTCATTTGTCAGATTGCTGCCCCATGAGGAAGGAGCCTGCGGCTCTGAAACGCGTCGGGGACTGATTTAATATAGCCGTAAAATGCAGCTTCCTTAAATAAATAGTTTTGTAAACTTCTGCCTGTGAAGTGGCGTCCTTGAAACAGAGGCATCTTGGAGGAATATGTGCGCGGCGGCCTCAGCCGCGGAGGATGCACTGCCTGTCTGAAATGAGGTGACAGGACCGCACGAGGGTGACTGGACCAACGTGGAAGCGGCATGGAAAGATAGAACATTGTGGAAGCTGCGCATTACGCCTGGGGCCCACCGGAGGGCTTTAAAATGAACAAAGGTTATGGCAAACATAGAACATTGACAAAATGCACGAACCCTATCTGTGGGGAAGAATTGGACTACAGCGCCCAGCATGCTCTCACTGGAGAGTGCATGCATTTTGGGAAATAAAGGGCTGTGGTTTTGTCGTCATTTGTCAGATTGCTGCCCCATGAGGAAGGAGCCTGCGGCTCTGAAACGCGTCGGGGACTGATTTAATACAGCCGTAAAATGCAGCTTCCTTAAATAAATAGTTTTGTAAACTTCTGCCTGTGAAGTGGCGTCCTTGAAACAGAGGCATCTTGGAGGAATATATATATATATATATATTTTTTTACATACACAAGTTAGCCCCGAAAAGAGAGAAGCCACCGGCAGTGCACCAATTCACTTTTATTTTCATTTCGAGCAGCTTGCAAACAGGCTACCAAAAGGAACAAAAAACCTTCATAGTGCCAAACGCGTTTCAGGAAATTTCTTCCCTTCCTCAGTGGCTGTCAGGTAAGTAATGTCAAAGCCGCAGTTCATGTGCACAACATAAATCCAAGACCTGCCCGAGTGGGCGTGGCCACTCTCCTAGCCTTCTGTGTCTCGTAGTGCCACACGGTATTTCTCAAGTGAGTCCGCTTTGAACATTATGCCAGATTAAAACAAAATGTACTTGCCCAAGTGGGTTGTTATTCGAAGTTGTAGGGCTGCCTGTCACGCTTTCCAGCTGCCCGCTGTGAATTTCAGTCGGAACAAGGCTAGTTCCAACTCTGCCTCCCAAAGTGTTGACGCCTGCTTTGTTTTGTGCATCAGCACGGGCCCGCTGACAAGCGGTGGACCTCTCTCAAGTGGCTGGGCTCCAACCGCAATTAATTACACACACAAGTAAGCTGGGTCGGAGCCCAGCCGCTTGAGAGAGGTCCACTGCTTGTCAGCGGGCCCATGCTGATGCACAAAACAAAGCAGGCGTCAATAGTTATTAAAGTCTGTGGGATCAAGATTGTCTTTTTTTTTTAGTAAAGGCTTAATGACCGCTGTTTTCCAAACAAGAGGATAGCATCCTGAATTAGTGGCTAGGTTCAGAGTCTCTGTTAGATGGGGAACAAAAATCTCCTTACCTATCCTCATCAACTTGGGGAAACACAACTCTAGTGGGGAGCCAGATTTAGTCCCTTCCAGAAGATGGTCGTTCTCGTCATTAGAGAGGGGAAGAAAGGCTGAAAGAGAGTGATTGATTCCCGGACGCTGGGGAAGGCTAATAGCTGACAAGTTATATTTTGGTCCTCGATGGGGGCCATGGCCTTACTCTTCTCCAATAAGGAGTAAATGTTAGCAATTTTAGTGTGAAAATAGTCAGCCATACCATCACAGGAAGCCCGTGTTCTGCCGTGATGGCCCGAAGAGGAGGGGATGGATAAATTATCAATCAGCCTGAAGAGGTCTCTAGTGGACTTGAGAGTTGAAGTCATCTGAGTATGGAAGGCTGTTTTTTCTGCTCTGATGGCTGTTTTAAATTCTGCCAGCTTAGCGTTATACTTTGCTTTTCCGCTATGTCATACTGTTTATGCCAGATGCGTTCTGGACGACAACAAGATTGCTTAAGTAGCTTGAGTCTTTTCGAGAACCACGGGGATGTGAGTTTTTTCTTCCCAAATACATTTCTTTATGGGGCTAGAGAGTAAACTGCTGCATCTAACCAGTTGGAATACTCTATTGCCACCTGATTGGGATCACTACATTCTGTCCAATGTTTTTGCTTTAGGTCATGAGAGACGGATTCAGTGGTGATGTTTTATAGCTTCTTTTGAGCACCTTATTGATTCCATTTATGTCAGCTTTTTTTAGTTATTGGGAGAGTCAAAGAGAAGGGTATTGCATGATGATCTGACCACAACTGAGGAAGGGATTTCTCTACCCTAACATTCAAATTGTTGGTAAAGATGCAATCCAAAATATGGCCAGCACAGGGCGTGGCAGAGTCTACTAATTGCGAATAACCGCAACTCAAAATAGGCTCTTTGAATGTCTGTGAAACCTTGCAGGAAGCATTACCAATATGATAATTAAAATCTCCCAATAAGGTAAAATGAAGTTTGTTCAGATGGGGCTCTATGAGGTCAGCAAACTCTGTGATAAAGGCGGATCTAGGTTCTGGTGGTTAGAATTCCTGCAAAAGATTCCGTTGAGGAAATTTTAATAGTGACGGAAAATGCTTCGCAAACGTCCGGGCTGTTGACAAGGCTTTTATATGGCAGGAATAAGTCCTTCAAAATTATTGCTAGCCCACCTCCATTTTTCCTTAATCTATCTAACCTCGAAAGGTTATAATTTGGTGGGACTGCTTCAACCAGGTCAGTACCTGAGGATTCCTTGTCCCAGGTTTCTGTGGTAAATATCCACTCTGGCAATAACTAGGATACCTCTGTGAGTTGTCCCATGTTGACTTAAAGAGTGGGGGTGGTCAAAACTTGAGGGTTATCTAATTTAGAGGAAGTAAATTGATGGTGACAGCAAGTCAAGTAATCCTACCCTCTTTTGTGAGTGTTTTAAAATCCATGGGATGTATTAGTGTGCATTCATTTTTCTCGTTCCCTTGCAGGGCAAGAAGTTGTCTTTTAGTGTAACGGTGGGCTTGTGAATGTTTTAGGTGTTGAGAGTCAGGGTTTCTGGTGCGGGGCGCGGTCCAGATGCGGACGGGTGCAGACGGGCTTGCCTTAGGCACACCTTCAGAGCGCCAGTGGCGTGTCCACTGCGTGTGGGGTCCATCAGTGGAATGTATGAGCATTGCACTAGGTTGGTAACCCAGCAGCATAGAGCGCAGAAAGAGGCACAGAAAGAGGCAAGTGTGTTCCGGCTCCCGCCACTCAAATGGAAACCGCGTCGGATCGGGGTGTTGGAAACTCAAACCTCAACAAGCCCACGAGAATAGTAAGAAGCCCCCCCCCCGTTGCAAGGTAACTAATAGTTTTAGTAAAAAAAAATAAAAAGGTAGAATGTCTTAGAAGGTAATCACCCGTTAAGCGCTGCAACCTTTCTGCATGTGCACCTCAGTGTGCTCGCACCCTACCAGCAGCTTAACCTCTGTGCATCCGGCCAATCGGTGGAATTTATGGGCATTGCACTAGGCTGCTAACCCAGCCGGAAATTCACAGAAAGAGGCAAGTGAGTATCGGATCCCTCCTCTCAAACGGAAACCGCGGTGGACCAAGGAGTCGGAAACTTAAGCCTCAACAAGTAGGAGCCCAAGAGAATAGTAAGAAGACCCCCCCTGGCGCAAGATAACTAATAGTTTTATTAAAAAAATTAAAAGGTAGAATGTTTTAGAAGGTAATCACCCATTAAGCGCTGCAACCTTTCAGCATGTGCACCTCCGTGTGCTCGCACCCTCCAGCAGCTTAGACACTTCATGGCAGCAGGACCCCCTGCCCCACACTTAGCATGCATCCCGCAAATAACACACTAGACACCAGTGTTAGATTGGGAAGAAACTGCTGCAGGTTTATTTTATTACATACAACGTTATGTAATCATAGTGGGTTATCTTACAGGCAATCCAAGGGCAGGCCGCATTCTCGCCACCTGCCCGCTTGATGAGCCAGGCAGCACCGTGGCGAACCACCATGTGCTGCCCGTTATGGTAAACATAATACTCACGCCCCTTGCGGGCGTACTAGGCAAATCCCCGGTTGCACAGGCCCACAACCGCCCGAAGGACAAATGGGGCGCCGACACGTGTTCCCGGAACCTCCCATGAGGCCCAAGGTCTTAGGCTCTGGCACCCCTATGTGCCAGCTGAGGTCCAGTGCTGAACTTCTCTGCTTCCGGATTGCCCTGTAACTCCGCCACAGCCCGGCCGGCGGCAACCGTCGCTGGACGGGCCCCCCACTACTTAGCCTCCTTCCTACCTGCAACCTTTGTACGTATGTCTTTCAATTAACCTTTCTCAGTTAGCAGTGCATCCTTATAACCAGACTGCTTCCTGCCGGTCAGAAGAAAGGTCCCTCCCACAAGAGGGGAGAGAACCGATCCCCACAAAATAGGCCGAAGCTGTTACCCAAAACAGTCTTGCCGGCCAAGGCCACTCAAGCTGACATAGAAGGACTATGCAGATCCTACGCTGTGCACACTTTATTTACATAAGACAGAAGGGGTAATGCTATCCTTCTGCGCTAGAAAGTTATGCAGCTGAGTTCCTCATGGATCATACTCTGACCCCGATAAAAAGCTTATAGCCCACCCTGTCATCTCTAACATAACTGTGAGATATGTGGCATAACCTTCATTTTTTACGTAATGCCTGCACTGGCATCTCTACTTATTCCAAGGCAAACCGCATAGAAAGCTCAAGATATCTGTCAATCCACTGAGAGCCGGGGGCGTCATGCACTCCTGCTGCGCTCGAGCCTCGTACACATACAAACTGCCCAACAACGATTGCTTGATTCCTGTTACAACAGACATTATCGACGGCCAAGGCCCAGACACAACTGCTTCAGGGTGAGGCTGGTGTACACTGTGCTTTTGTTTAAACGCTTGTGCTTCTATACTCAAAGAATACAGGGGATTATTGTAGGGATAAATACAAATGTATTATAAATAACTAGTGAGGTGTACCTCCATTTGATATTACAGGATTGTAAAGGTAAAACAGCTGGCTACACATGCCCTCTTGAGTTTCGCCTGGGGACTGCCTCGTCCATGCTACCTCTAAGATAGCTTGTCTATAAGGTTGACTTACAACCACCTACGTAAGGGATTGCTTAGACTGGTACAAGGTGCCTCCAGGAATTGGAGACATCAAACATCAGGCCAACAGCTCACATTGGGAGGGGCTCCAAGAGAATCTAAGGATACTCCAGTATACTCACGAGGCTGTTCCGACCCAGGGCAGGGGAGCCCAGCCATACGTAAACGTGTTCGTGAAGCTGAGCGTCCCATTCCTGATAGAAACCCACTGTGCAAAGCCACCCCCCCTCTGAGAGAAACAAGCAAAAGGGGTGAAAATTTACCAGACAGAACAATCAGATCCCCCGCAAACTAAGCGGGGAAAGATGTGAGGGCCCCTCACCATGGAGCACCACAGGCAGAACGCCCTGACAGCAATTCTGAAAATTGTATAATTTAAGGTGCCCAGGAAACTATCGCACAACAGTAAAGGCTGCATAATAGCTGATAAGAGCAATACAATGGCTAATTACACAGGAGTATCCAGCAATAAATGAACCTCCGTGTACACCTATGAGGAGACCGCATGGTGTCCTAGGGGATTTACAGGTCCAGGCTGGCCTCCCGCCTGCTCGGGCAAGGACGCCTCACACTCCGTTACTCATAGTGAGGCTGCCCGAGTCAGCACGCTTGGCCCCAGACTGCGCTGCTTACCGACAACAGATGCAATAATGTCCAGTCAAGCAGCACAAGCCCCGACACATACAATGTACTATAAGAGCACACATAGGAATATCGTACAGGAGCTACCTCTGAGCTCCGGGCCCAGAAGACTACTACTGTAATACTTCCAAGGGGTGTAACCTGTTTATCCCGCCACATGGACCGAATGACACCTGGGGGGAACCAAAGATAGACCCAAACCCTGGCGGGCTGCCCCCAATGAGCTAACCTTACAACGGATGGTGGTTCCGTTGGCCCCCCCAAGGGTAGGGCAGTTCTCCAACTTGGTCCTGTATTGGGGAGAAAAACATCCATTAGAAGCCCCGCCCCCTCATATACCAATCTGTAACACAGAAGCGGGAAGGGGGCCGTAGATGCCCCCAGGCTACCCAGGCCAGGCCTGATTGTCAGATACAAGTACCAGTACTTCCACCTTACCCTCCCGCGAGGAGATAATTGGGCGAGTGCTTACGTACCTCCAGTGCCTGATGAAGAGGTAAGGTAAAGGCGTGGGCCTTCAAACTGACCTAAAAGATCTCCCACAAAATGACCCCTCCAATGACACTACCTGCCCTCACCAATATCTGATGGCAGACCTTACAATCTAGAGAATTCTACTTGCCTTGAGTGTGGAAGTGTCTTCCCAGTAATTCTTGTTGTAACAGAGTCCGTAAACTTGCAGAAATACTCTTCTACCAGTCTAAAGAACTCGTAGTAACATGCACATATTACTAATCTCTTGTCACACCTGTGTGCTACCTAAGCAATGAGATGGTTACCTGCAAAGCACCAGTGACACCAACGCCTGCGTAACCTTCATTCCTAGGAGTGCCTGTCGCCAGCAGTGAGGATTGGGATCACCATGCGGCCCAGGAACCCCTCGAAGAAGTGGCCCACATACCCGGCCAACAACTACTTATAAAAAGCATAAGGCTGTTCTCGCAGGACTCATAATTAGGAAATGATTGATACCTATCAAATTTAAAGCTCATAGGAGCAGCCACATAGGGGAAAGCTAAAGCACTACTTATTGGCTGGTGAAGTGATGGGAGAAAATGGCCGAAAGCCGAGGATGCCAATGTGGAGCCTGCCATACATGCGCTTGAGCTAATTAGCAACTTGTATGCCAAAACTACTCATAGTACAAGTCGCCGGGACTTGCCCCGCCAATCTACAGTGCGCTAAGCATATACCCGCCGTCGTTGCGATGCCCCCTGGTGCAGCCGGGCCCAGGTAATAACAATATTGTTGTCCGGGAGACAGTTACTCCCAGCATGCTCCAACCATGAGTATTGCTTGGTCTGAAGGAAAGTGGAAAGTATGTGTAGTCTTCCCCTGTCAAGTACAAAACCCTGTTGCAAACCCGTTGCAGAAGACAGAGGCAGCCACAGTCTCCCATGGGGGTGTTTGGGCCCAACAATCCCCTAAAGCTTACTTGCTGTGGTCCTACCCAGGTAACCCTACCTGCTGCCCAAGAGTAACCCTAGTTGTAGAACTATTGTGTCCTGGTTCAGAAGCGCCCCTGGAAGTGCCAAGCCATCCGTAGTGTTTAAAAGTGGGCATTCCAGGAACTTTGAGGTGCTGGTGCATGTGTGTAACTAATATGCATTTGTGATGACTTACCCTGCCCCTCCATAAACTCATGCATTGTGTTTGCGTGCTGACACAGCAAGGAGCACGCCAAGAGCTGCCCCTTGCATGGAGATTGAGGAGGGCATGCCAACTAGCACTAATGGAATTCGCAGTCAGGGAAAGCCTGGTGCACTGGAAGGAGTGAACGATACTCACGATACTCACGACTTAACATGCACACGTCACGTAACGCCTATGACGTACCTTACTACCTCTTAACATAGCCTTTGATTCCAGTGTTGCACGCCGCCTATCCCATACTACACTATCATGGAGAAGGCTGAAACCTCCAGCGCCTGCCGTGACTCAACCGGAGGCATAAACACCCCGCGGTACCTCAAAACCGGCCCCCAACGCTGGCACAGACACAGCCCGGCCGGATGTAGAACCAAGAAAGACTCCGGGGACCCCACAAGGAATCCCTTACCTGTAAGATACAGACCCTAGGTGCTGACTTGGCATGACCAGTCACCGAAAAACACCAGTTGTCCCGAAATACTCGCTCACCCGCGCTGGTATAAAATACCCTGTGCGCAGCTCCCTAACCAAGAAAGACTCCGGGGACCCCACAAGGAATCCCTTACCTGTAAGATACAGACCCTAGGTGCTGACTTGGCATGACCAGTCACCGAAAAACACCAGTTGTCCCGAAATACTCGCTCACCCGCGCTGGTATAAAATACCCTGTGCGCAGCTCCCTAACCTGGAGAAGAACTCTCCGAGTCATCCTGCCAGCAAGCCAAACCATAGTCGGAGTAAAATGGGCACCTGACATCCTGCATAATCGCATCCCTGAACTAAAAGAGGAGGGATTCGACATTTGAACAGCAATGCGGAGGCGAGAAAAATTGTAACGCGAAACTAAGAAAGGGCCAGAGCGAGCTCGACCTATCCCTTGCCATCAGCAGAAGAGTGCTGCTTGAATAAATAAACCTGAAAACAGTAAACAATAGCGCTCCAAGGAACACGATGCCACTTCTGCACTCTAGGGAAGGATACTCGAGATGCAAAACGACACGCTGCCCCGAACACACCCCGGGTCCCCTGCAGGCATTCTAAAAATTAGGGCGCCATTTTGACAACTCGCGTGGCCCCGTAGGACACAAGGTGGGTTATCTTAAGATAACAAACCCATGAAAACACGCCACCAGGAGGCCCATTACTAGTACAGTCGAAATTCCTGTCTGGCCTACGCGGAGACTTATCTGGACATCGCAAGTTCCCCCATGGGCGCCCAGAGAAATCTGAACGGCGTCGGAGAAAGAAAAAGCACTCCCCGTCCAGCCCCTAAATAAAGGCGTGACACCGAAAACAAACTACTCTCAATGCCAGGAGTGATGAAATGTTTAAAACCCCCTGCGCTCTTACAAAACTAACTCTAGCGTGAAAGAACACCCAACTGAGTTACGGTGCCACCCCGTAGGGTAAACGCCTCACTGCACCCCCAGTAAAGCCAGAAACGAGGGGCAGGGGAAGCCCACTGTGACTAGGAGGCCGCCCTCCAGATGGCCACTGCGTGGCCTCGGGCAGCCGCATTTCATCAATCTCATTAAAATCTGATATCGAACCCAAACGTGGGGACCGGTTCTAGATACAATTTAATTGTTTATAATGCCTGTTCTGATGCCGACAAATGCGATAAAATGAGTAATTCCGAGGTGAACTTCTCGACGTAATAGAATGCAGTCCTTTTGCAGCAGCCAGTGACGGGCAGGCATGCGACGGGGCGAAAAAGAGCCACCCACAATAGCAGACATTCAGTAAACAACACCGCACGGACACCTAGAACAACTACTCGAAACTGACCAATCTGTGAGGGAACCGACTCATGCAAACATACTGAGGGGAGTAACCAGCACCCACTGTGGTTTTTCAGCACAAAGCAAGATTAGGACAGGCCTCCATAAAACCTACAACAGGAACCTGCCTATTCACCCAACAATCACAAGGAATTGGCTCGTAAAGAGTCATCCAGGTCAACAAGGGTGATTGAAGTTGGCTATCTGGTATAAAAGTGCCACAAGACTGGTCCCAAACAGAGACCCTAAAACAGCAGTCATTTAATGAGGACCTGTGGGAGAGAACCTCAACTGGAGTGGTCCATACAGAAACATTTAGACCAACAACCATGGAAACCGGGTTATCCGACAAAGGAACCTTCATAAGACCAGACTCTAAACAGCAAAACCTTTGCAGAACAACCAGATTGTAGTAAAATGGAAGTGCAGGACTTGATGGAAATGAACCACCCAGGGCAGCACACATATAGACTACCTGTTGAGCCAGCAACCAAAATTGAAAACGCTTATAAATTAAAAGCAAGAAAAAACAGGAAACCGGTCTGCCCAGCAACGTACTGAGTGGTCAATACCTAGTCTGAAATTGAATGGAAACCAGGAAATGGTGTATACAATACGGATGAAGCGGAGGGCAAGTCCTGTCACTACAACAACAATGCACATCACAGAACTCGCAAAAGACGGGTCCACACAGAGACTCCAAGTGTAGAGACACCATAGACCGGTTCATTCTGTAGAAATAAAGCAACACCCGAAGAAGACCCTTAAAGTGGACCATTGATCACAAAGCGATAAGACTGGTGTAAAAACAGTGACTTAGCACAACCCTGATGTCCCACATGCCTCCGCTCGTTCACAGAGCCAAGACTAAGCGGAACATGAAACTGAAACCAGTCCCCGAGAGGGGCCGACTAACCCAATTGCCGGAACTGCGCACTGACGCCAGACCAGGCCTCTGGACAAGCGATCAGAGGACACCCAAACGGCGTCAGGGTACGGGGACAGCGGACAGTGGCTTTCTCCGTCAGTAGGTGACGTTGTTTGTCATTACCGAGACACGATGTTCCAACAAAGATTGGACTGGTCTCAGGGGTTAACACACGGGATACATAAGAATAAATCAGAGTGTGCAGCGAAATACTTATCTGACTCTTAGTTAAACTTTTGGGATAAGCTAGCCTGTTTCGTTAACTGCGAAAGACGAAGCCAAAGCCCAAGTGAACAAAAATCATACATTCAATGACTGGACCGCAGACGCAGAGTATGCCCGATGCTGCGCACACGCAACCCAAACGCGGGCCCATAAACTCGGCCTGCACACACCCATACACGTGGCCTGCACACCCCCACAAACGCCGGCCTGTATGTCCCCTGAGGATACCGAGGCCTTGGACCGAGGGGCCTCCCGTTGTGCAGCTGCACCCCCGCTGACCCCTCGCTACGGGAAACTTTGAATGAAAGCAAGCAGGCAGATGGCGGCAAACCCAGCAAACCGCCGCCAGACAAGGGAACAAAGAGGGTCTTGACGGCGCATCCCCTGCGAGGCAGTGGCCAGAGGACTCGCGGCTATCCCCGGCCCCAACCTCTGCCCCGCATGACTCATGACCAGTACAACCAGGCTCCCACCCGGAGCCACCGACGGAAAAGGGGAGAGACCCAAGGCTGCAGTTCCCAGACGCACACTCACCAGACAAACACGGCGCCAAGACCAGGAACGACGCGTCGCCTGGGTGAGCCAACGGCAGTAAAACAGCAGAGGACAACCGAAAATGTGTGTCCCCGCCACGAGATCACTACGACACGTCCGGTGCGGCAAAGAGGCAGAGAAAATGGCGAGGGGGGCTTAAGTACCCCTTGCCCTGCCTGCCGCACCGGACGTGACCACTCAGCTACACCTAGCTCCCCTCGGGACTCCGCCTGCCCGGGGGAGGAGAGGGGCTAGAGAGGGGCGGGGGAAGCCCTCTGTGTCTAGGGGGCCGCCCTCCTGATTGCCACTGCGTGGCCTCGGGCAGCCGCATAACCCGGAGCAGAAAGAATGTCTCTAAAAAGCGAAGTCACAAAGTCAATTGAATTCAGTAGTACTTGAGCAGCTGCTCACTTGAGAGTCTGGATTAAAAGAATGGTGGGTTACTGCACCAATGGTGCACTTACAGGTCAATCACGCTCCTGTAGGGTAAGAGCTGTGATTTGTAGATTAGCTTGGAAAAACACATTTGTTAAGCAGTTTATTGGAACATTACTGTTTCATCTGTGAAAACGACCCTGCTAATTGATTTTACTGCAAGGATGTATTGTTTTAATGAGGATAACATTTTCCTATCAGGATTGGACAGAGGCGATAGATTTGGGCATTGGGGAGAGTTCTTAAGGTTTTTAAACTTATTCTTGTGAGTGTTAGAATTTTGTGGGCGACCGTGGATTTTTAGACACATTTTTATATGTTAGAATTTGGGGATGACTGGGGATTTTTAAACTAATTTTAATGCAACTCGTATTATGAGGTTTGATTCTCTTTCCATGCTACATCGGGGACAGTTTTTTCTTTGCAGGATAGTCTGTTTAGAGCGCAAGGTGTCCTTTTGACCTATCTAGTCTGCGTGCAATTGTGAGGAGAGGCAGAGGTTTCATTTTTAGGGTTAAGTTTCTAGTGACACGTGTGTGCCCCTTGGGTCTTTGTAGGTGTTGTGAAATGAGGTTTTTCTAATTTAACAAAATTTCTGGGTCCCAATAAAACAATTTTTCTGATTTCCTCTTGAGAAATAGCTTGATGCTAAAATGTCTCCTACGGTACTTGCCTTTTTAGATGGTATAGGCGGACCCATACATACAACTTCCTTGAGATGTCCATCTTTCTTCAAAATGTGCCAGTTTTTAGCAATCATTTCTTGATGCTGAAATGAGTTGAATTAAATTCCAAAGATAATCTGTTCACATTGTCCTCTTTTTATTTATGATGCTATTTTGTGAATATAACAGTGGTTCTCTTGTTTTCTGATTGGCTCTTCTCTTTGCCCCTTCTAAGACACTTATTGGATATCCTCTTTCACTGAATTTTTAAACATATTGCACACCTCCTTATTGAAAAGTGTATTCATTGAATATATTTTCCTGGCTCTCAACATCTGACTATAAGGAATGCTCCACTTGAGAGCATCTGGGTGACCACTATTAGCATGCAATAAGGAATTTGTGGCTGTTGGTTTTCTGTGTATCTTTGTTGTCAGTTAGCCATTGATTAAATCTAAATCTACATCCAGGAAATCACAATGAGATCAGCTTTGTGTACTTGTTAATTGAAGTTGAGGTTATTACAATAAAGCTTTTCCACAAAAGAATTCGATTCAATGTCATCTCCCTCCACAAAATAAATAGATTATCTATGAAACGAGTCCATAGGCAATCTTCTGACTACTTTCTTCATTTTCATAGGCCCAGGCCAACTCCTTCTCCCACTACCCCATGAACAAGTTTGCATAGGTGGGGGCAAAGGAGATGCCCTTTCCTGTGCCTTGGTGATCTAAAAAATATTTTTCATCAAAGATAAAAGCACATTGTGGGTCAGGAAATACCTCAACATCTCTAAGAGCATTTGAGTGTGCTCAAACCATTCTATCGGATGATCCCTTAGAAAATATTCACATGTGTGATTCCTTTATCATGGTCAATGAAGGTGTACAACAATGTTACATCTAATGTAACCATTATGTAGTTTTATTTCCATGGGATATGATTTAATTTACTTAAAAAATCAGTTGAGTTCTTCAGGTATGATGGTAAGGCGAAGAAATATTCTTGAAAAAACAAATCCAGATACCATGAGCTATTTTCCAACAGGGGCCCAATTGAGCTTACAATGGGCCTCACTGGAGGGTTTTATATATTTAGATGCATTTTGGGGAGGAGATAAAAAGTTGCAACTCTAACGTGTTTCACTTCACAAACGCGCTTCCTGGCACACTACTGGTTGGGGGATGAAGTCCCCTTGGCTGCTAAGGGTCCTTATGGGCAGATAAGACCTCCTGTTACCTCCAGTAAGCCCCACACAGTGGGGTTGCTGAGAGCTGATTGGAGGTCATACCCCTTTGCTCCACCACTCTGCAAACGTGCCTCTCAGGGCCGACCCAGTAATTGCGGGCTGCCAAGGCCCTTGGCTGCGACTACGACCCCGAAAACAACAAAGGTGGGGATGGCAGAGCAGCTCACAGATTGCAACGACGAGAGAAGTGGCAGTTCCCCCTTCCCGGAAATGAGTACGGCGGCTGGAAGTGAACACAGAGCCATACACGTTCTCTGGTGCCAAGCGCCTTGGGATCCTGGTCCCATCATTACCGCTGATGCGATTCCTGATTCTGACACCAGGCCCGGCCTGTGGAGAGCTGGGCCTGGACCTGCATGACACACCCTGCCTTCCCTCACCCCTCTCTCGGGGCCAAGAAGATTGTGAAGCTGGTGGCCTCAGACATATTGGTGGTACATGGAGGCTCTTCCCCTCCCGCTCTCTCTTCCCCCTTCCCCCCTCCTGGGAGCTAGGGCCGTGTTGAGCTAGATGAGCTGCGCAACTGCTGCAGAGCAGCCTGCAACGCCCGCATGAATGCAACGCATTGCCGAGGGGCCGGACTGCTTCCACGGCGAGTCCTTGCTGCCATCGAGGCTGGGCCCTCCTTCCCGCGCCCCCCTGCACCTGGAATATTGCCTGTCACAGAGTTCCAGAGACCTGTGCTGGGCCCAGGGGGCCATCAGGGAGATGGTCAGCGCATGGTCCTAGTTGTGATGCATAATATTTGAAAGAGCACCAGGTGGGACACTGAACGGATAGCCTTGATGACTCTAACACCATAATTGGGGTGATTAAATACGGTGGAATTGGCGCTGCAAGCAGATTGGGGGCCTCGGGACGAAACGAGAACCCTCCTTGCCGCACTGGCAGTCAACATATCTTGGGCAGCAAGAAACCCCCGAAAACTGAGTACATACACGTTAACATACGGAGCGGGCTGGTGTCCACAGCGTGACCCATCTCACCCACATGTACTGCATCATAGACAGTGCTTTGTCCTCCATTTCCAGAGGACAACAGAATAAAGGGATTGCATTACTGGGCACAACAAGATCGTCACAGTGAGGATGGTGCAGCGCGGCCTGCCACAAGGAGTGTGTGGATTACTCGACAGCCTGCAGAAGCCAGCTGTGTAAGACAGGGCCAGTGTCTCCATTTTTAGAGGGACCATTTAATGCCCAAACACGCAATGGTGAAGCCACGTGTGGACAAATCACAGCCCCAACAGCCTGAAACATTGACATCTACAATGGATGGAGGGAATGCCGAACAACAAGGTGCTTCCAATACAAGTACTCCACCAGACCATTCGCATCGGTTTGTTGAATTGATGGTAGAAATACTGGACATTAAGACCACGTTAGGTCCTAAAATAGACACACTATGCCTCAATATGGGCTTCTTGTGAGAGGATAACAAGACACTCAACGCCAGAGTAGAGGAGTCGGAATCTGCACTGGCATACTTTGGCCCCACTGTACGCACGCAAGGATAGCAGTGTTTTGCAGCCCGGACAAACTCGCTTCCCAGAGAAACTATCTTTATATTAATAGATTTTCCTGTTATCTGCCGTAGAGAACTGCATCCAACCAAAGCCATGTGGTATACCCTTTTGATTTATCGCCAGGTGCAGCCACTCTGATTGCCCCCATCATCCCCCGGCCCCTGATTGAACTGGAACTACGATAAGGGCCATTTTGGATTACGCTCGATTCAGTCAGGATCCCATCTCCCCTGCTTGGAGCATAACAGTAATTGGTGAAACTGCCTTCTTGGTTTTTACATACAGGTGTGTTTGTCCCACACCACTTGTCCATCCTCGCACTGATGAAGGTGTAGTCCCGGCCGGGGCTAAACTTCAAAATGCGCATTGGCGTTGTACTGTTGTGGGTAGCTGGATTGTCTCCATCACTACCTTCTGGATGATATTTTGAAAGCCTGTCATCCAACCATCATGTGGCAGCTTAACCACCTTGATGTACTTGTTGATGTGATGATATTTTGTTGCGTTGTATGAATGACTGTGGTATCTGGAATGTATGATAGTATGATTGTGTAATCTGAATGTGGTGTGTGGGACATGGTAATTATAATAATCTGTTGTTGAGTATTATTTGTGCTATGTATTTATTCAATTAAAGTTTGATAAAATGTCTGTTGAAAATATGAAAATAAAATTGAAAAACTATGTTGTTTAAACAATTTCATCATTGGATTATTATGATATGTGCAGCTGTCTGCACCAGTGTGTTGATGTAAGTATTGGGACCCTCTTCTGTGGTAAATAAATAATTAATTACCGGTTCTATTTTTGACTGGATACAATATAAACAGATAGCTCAATAAATAAGAGTCAAGATACGAGGTAGCTGAAGTTGACAGGCTTTAATTAAGCATAAAGGACAGGAACAGGACAGCCTGCATGGGAATGGGATGGCAGGGCCCGGCAGCTGCCGGGGCAGGATCTGGGAATGGCTAGCAAACTTTAATAACAGTGCACAATATTTATAGTTAAACAAAATACATTACAGTCAATACAGTAGGCGTAGCAGTAGGCGGAGTTTGTAGCAGTCGCGAAAGATAAGGCATAAAGTGGGTGTAACAAGAGGTGTGTACAGGGCGTATACATAGACATGTGATGCAAACGTAACAGAATATGTCATAAATGGGGCGGAAACATGGAGGGGGCTACCTGAGCAGCTGGGACCTCTAACCTAGTGGTGCGCGCAAACTGACAATGACGTGTTACCAGGGAGAACTGGGGCTATGACTTCTGCACTAGAAGAGGAGACGAAAGTCTGGAGGGTCAGAGCGACATGTACCCAGGCATATCTAGTATCTGTTGTTTAGAGTACATGTTGATAGAATCCAAGAGTTATCAGGGCAAAGGCTAACAGACACTAAGACTGGTGCATGCATAATTCTACATGTAGTGTGTGTGTGAGGAATATTCTATGAATATTAATACAGTATTTCTCTTACATGGAGACATAAAGGCTAGACCATGACGGAAACTATTGATGTGATTCAGTAGCTTAGGAATGCAGAGAAGGAGGGCTGGACTGATAACTAGAATCATAACATACTCTTGGCAGACTAAGAGGCAGAGCCAGGCCGAGCCGGGCACTGTGAGGCATGAAAGTAAGCTAAGGGTCAGGGATACAGGTGGGGGCTGTATCGCTCCTCGGAGAGGGTTCAGGAAACAGGAGCTGAATCTGAGTCCGGGCCCTTTTGAGGCCTAGAAACGGGGATAATTCAATGAATTAACGTGCACACTGTAAAATGTGGCAACGTAGCTTTACATAGGCCTGATATTCGTTGTATTCACGAGAACTGGAAACTGACATACTAGAGATGGACACAACTGTAATTGCGTCTTTAATCGATCAGAAGGGAATACATGCATATCGATCATGCACATATGACATAACATGGGGAACACGTAGGCACATATAACATGGCAAAATTTACTTTTCCACATTCCCTCCTTGTGCCCTACGTTTCCATCAGGAAACATCTATATTCATGATACCATCTATCATTTCATATAGCATCATTTGCTCGTCTCGAATTGTCTTGGAACGGGACTTAGGACTAGGAATACAAGAGGTAGCACAAATGCCGCAAATCGCAGGGCCACATTGTATACAGAGGCAGCAACTGAATATGATCATTACTGCAATACCTAGAAATGACAATACTTTCCATCCCCAGGCAGATATGATACTCCAGAGCCAACTGGACCATGTCCAGGTGCCCGGATTCTGGTGTAACTGATGGGCAATTTTATGAAGTCTGGTTATAGCTGAATAAACAGACGGCGCGTTATTAGGAATGAAAATGCAGCAACTAGATCCGATGACTCTACATGCTCCTCCTCTATCGGCCAGTATGACGTCAAGAACGAGACGATTTTGGAGCACGACAAATCTCATAGCAGATTGCTCTTCGGTTAAGTTACCTAGAGCAGAAGTAGTCTCATTCACTACTGCTTCGAGGGTTCTGGTTAATCTACGTATTAACTTACTATTCTGGATAGGTCCTATAAAGAAGAAGAAACCTTTATTGAAATCTTGATATTGTTCTAGAGTAGTTTCAGTTTGATCGACAATTGGGGACTCGATCTCCCTTCTATGTCTGACGTGTACTAGATGTGTGTTTCTATGATAATCAGATGGGACTAGAAAAACAGGTGGCAGTAGGAAGGCAATGTAACAGGTTCCATCCCAATCGAGGGGCAGACGAACATATGCGGTCTGACCACAAACAAAATAAGAATGACGTGAGGCTTTGAAAATAGATTTCCCACTGTCACTATACTCGACAGTAGTAGTACAATCACTATGTCCTACATGTGCGGAACCATTATTTCGGACACATAATTCGCCTTTGACTGGTAGTACTGAAATGGCAGGTAAGTCTGGAGTAGTATCAGACTGAACATTCAATACCATAAAATTCGAAGAATAATTACCTAAATCATAAACTTCATTTTCTAGATCTAACCCTGTTCTATGGGGGAGACCTTGCTTGTCTGGAAAACATGTTCTATTCAGAAGGGACATATCATTGGAGGATGGCGTTAACGTGGACCATGCTCCACACGAACCATTATGTGAAAACGGATAAGGAAAGAGTGGCAGAACTCCCTTCGGTGTCTGGAAAGGGGGGAGTCGACCACACACCCAACAATTAGTGGCATTGCTGGTCTGGTGTGAATAATGTAACATTCTGATGAATGTGTTATTTCTCATAGCAAGACGATAGGATAACTCGTGAGGAGGCAGATCACTAAATGTGTGCTCTACTGTAGTATTAGCAAACTTATTTACATGAGAAATTGGAAAACATAAATGAAATGCATAACTTGTGCAGGTAACCATCAAACTTAGAAACAATAGAAAACTTAGAAAAACGATACATCGGATAGAGTTTTGACTAACTCTCTCACTATGGGGGTCTATCTCATACATGTCAGATACCTGTCTAACCGTTTCACCCGAGGGGGACTTAGACAATTAAACTGGCTGACTTATTTTACTAGACCGGAGCTTGGATTTATACTCCTGCTGCGGAGTTTTCTCTAACAGGGAGGGCTTGATTTCAAAGTCAGTAGCGGGACAGTCCTTGAGAATAGGGCAGTCTTTCGAAATGGAACAATCCTTTGAAAAAGTTTTAGTCCGTAATTCATGGAACTTCTTGATGTGGGACAGGTGGACCCACCCCTTACAGCCTTCCAACTTCACAGCCGTACGGGTGGTCAAGAGGACTAGTTGAGGTTGCTTCCAGCGGGGCTCCAGCGGACTTGAACGATCAAAATTCCTAACCAACACGAGGTCGCCTGGAATGACCTCATGTGGTTTCACTTCAGTATTGTCTGGAAATGCGGCGGCAACCTGTGAACGACAAGAGTGTAGGGCAGACATCAAGGAAGCTAGGTAATCTGTCAGCATATTACTGGAAACATCTGTAATACTGCGGGGTCTAGGTGTTCCCCACATGTTTGGGGGGCGGCCGAATACGACCTCATAAGGAGACAGACCTGATCTGGAATGTGCAACCATGCGCACAAAGAATAAAGCAACTGGCAGGGCAACTAGCCAGTCTACACCTTTCTCTTTACATGTCTTGGCAATACGGATTTTCAGGGTCTGATTATGTCTCTCTACGAGACCGGCTGCTTCAGGATGGCGCACACAATGGAACTTCCACTGGTACCCTAACAAGAGGGAAACATGTTTCATGAGCTCAGATGAGAATGGCTGGCCGTTATCAGAATACACGACCCTAGGGAGTCCATAACGGGGGAAGAATTCACGAACCAACTGCTTGGCAGTGGTCGCTGCTGTGTAATCTGGAACTGGATATGCTTCTGTCCACCTGGACAAAGCGCATACAACTACAAGAATATACTTGAAACCTCGACATCGCTCCATCTGAATATAATCCATCTGGAGGACTTCAAAAGGGTGATCAGGAGGTTGGAATCCACCTTGTTCCACCGGGACACTTTTACCTGGATTGAACTGGCAACATATCATACAAGTACGGACTTTCTGCTTGGCTGCAGCTCGTAAATGCTTGTTGAACCAAAGGTTCTGAATACTGTCTAACATGGCTTTTTCTCCTAAATGTGCTGGACTATGTGCGGTATTGATAATGACTTGAACCATAGAGTCGGGGAGAAACCATGTGGCTTTTCCCTTCGTCACCCATCCCTGATCTGTCTGGACCCCTCCTTGTTCGGACCATTTCTTGATTTCTTCGGGAGTAGCATGTAACTGTATGTCTATGACATCTTGTGTAGGGTCCTTGACTGTCATACATGTAGTCTGTTCTGGAGTGGATGTCTGTGTCTTGTTAACTGGAATGTCTGGTGTCTGAGCTGTAAGCTTGGCTGTTCGATCTGCTAGATCGTTACCTTGGGAAATGATGTCAGTAACTTTCGTATGTGCTCTGCACTTCATGATAGCGATAGCTGTCGGTAAATGTATTGCATCTAACAGAGCTTGAATGAGGAGACCATGCTGAATCTTGGTTCCATGAGAAGTCATGAAACCTCTTTCCTGCCAGAGCACTCCGAAGTCGTGTACAACTCCGAATGCATAATGTGAATCTGTATATATGTTTACTTTCAGGTTCTTGCACGTATGCAGGCTTGGGTCAGAGCAACTAGCTCTGCTGCTTGAGCAGACAGGGTGTCAATACGGTGTGTCTCTATAACTTCGGTTTCAGTAGTCACTGCATACGCGGCTACTAGTTCTCCTGTACTAGTTCTCATACATGAACCATCCACATAAAGTGTCAGGTCGGGATCAGGTAATGCAATGTCTGTCAGGTCTTGTCTTGGCTTAGTCATAGTATTAATGACTTCCACACAGTCATGTGTGGCAGTATTTGAAGTAACTGACGGTAACAGTGTAGCAGGATTTAGAATGTTGCAGCGTCTGATTTCTATGTGTGGCTGGAACAGTGTCAGTTCATAACCTGTTAAACGTGCAATGGTCAAGTGCTGTGTCTGTGTTCGGTTTAAAAGAACTTCCACGGAGTGTGGAACTTGTACCGTCAGGGAATGTCCTAACACTATGGAATCACTTTGTCTGATAGCTAGAGCTGTGGCTGCAACTGACTTGAGGCATGCAGGCAAAGCCTGGGCTACTGGATCTAATGTGCTCGAAAAATAAGCACAGGGCTTGTACTGTCCTGCTTGATCTTGTGTGAGAACAGATAATGCAGTACCATTACGTTCTGTGACAAAAAGTGTAAAAGGCTTACTGTAGTTCGGTGTAGCTAGAACAGGTGCTTGGCATAAGGCTTTCTTTAATTCATTAAAACTAAGTGTATGTTCAGATGTCCAAGGGAGGACAGTCGATACGGCTGCCTCCTGTGTCGTTAACTGTATCAGTGGCTTTGCTAGAAATGCATACTGAGGAATCCATTGTCTGCAATAAGAAGTAAGGCCAATAAAAGCACGTACCTCCTTCTGTGTCTTGGGCTGTGGAAGACTCGCTATTAACTGGATACGGTCTGGTGTCAACTGCCTACCCCACTTGGACAGTAAGTGGCCTAAGTAGATCACTTGCTGGACACAGAACTGGAGCTTTGAAGGGGACACCTTGTGCCCCATCTCGGCTAGGAAATACAGAACGGTAAGTGATGCTCGCTCGCAGTCACGCTCAGAACGGGCTGTGATCAGTAGATCATCGACATACTGGAGCAGGGCAGTGTCTGTTGGCATGTGAATGTTGTCTAGTTGTCTTTTAAGTGCCTGACTGTAAATACTAGGACTTTCTGTGAAACCTTGAGGAGCTCGTGTGAATTTATAGCTCCTTCCATTTAAACAAAAACCAAAAAGGTACTGGCTGTCTGGATGAATGGGGACACTGAAAAATGCATTCTTGAGGTCTATTACCGTAAAAAATATGGCTTCAGAATCAATGGCTGTCAATAGGGACGAAATATCTGGGACTACTGGATACTGAGGTATGATACATTTATTAAGTTCTCGAAAGTCAATCACTAATCGATATACTGGAGGTGCATTTGGATCAGTACGTTTCATGACTGGAATGATAGGAGAATTACATACATTGGAGTCAGTTTCTACAACCACTCCTTGAGCAATGAGCTCGTCAATAATTTTGGATAAGGCTGCTACAGCCTCAGGTGGCAATCTGTACTGTCTGATTCGTGGCAGGACAATACCTTGCTTGAGGGTCACACGATGGGGTGTGATTTGCATACAACCTACATCAGTTGGACCTTGCGCCCATAAATGCTGCGGAACCTTAGACAATCTTGGATCAAAATCTCGTAATACATAGTGACCTTTATAGTCCCTTAAAAACAATTGTATTCCTTCTGGAGAGCAACAAATTACTGCACCTAATTCTTTCAATGTTTTAATACCTAACAAATTTTCTGGACATGATTTCGTAAGTAACAAATCAGTAGTTCGGGACAATGGACCAACTTCTAGAGAAACTGGTTTGGAAATCTCGTTAACAATGGGTTTTCCTGAAAATCCAAGGGAAACATTTTTAGAGCCTGAGAGCGGAGCCCCTGGAACCTCGTCATGACTGATAGTAGTCCTACTTGCCCCTGTATCAATCAAAAACTTTCTGTCTTTCCCTAATACTTGACTGTGTACATAGGGACCCTCTTGATCTACAGGTATCTCGATGAGAGGCAAGCCTACCTCCCTCTCTAGGCTGTTTCATGAATACTGTTGATACTCTGGATACTCTGTCTGGGCATACTGGTACATCTGCTGTGTAACATGCTGTGTTGCAGCAATAGGCTGTGATGCTGGAACTGGCTGTGGTGCATTCTGTGGTGACTGAGAAGTCTGTGAAACTTGTTCTTGTCTGGGCGGACGTGGTCTTTCTTTAGTCTTACCAGTGGCTATGTTGTGTTTCAGAACTGCACACTCGTTTATAAAATGACCTGGCTGTTTACAATAATTGCAAGTCCCTTTAACGGGAGCTGCAGGATGACTGGTTTGATTCGGACCCCTTTTCTGACTGTCTTGTGGAACAGATTGGGCAATTAATACTTTCATTTTCGTATCTTTCATACGTTTCCTTTCGTGTTCTTGCTCTTCCCTGATTCTATTCTGGTGATACTGGAGCATCTGGAGCATTTGGGACGGGGTATTAGCTTGCCAAGTACTTTCGACTTTCAAAACTCGATTTTTAACTTGTGGACTTGAATTCTCGACTAGTTTAGTAACAAAAAGATGAGGGTATGACTCGCTACCTGTCCTTAAACCACTGTTAATGATAAAACATTTCTCGAATCTAGAATAAAAATCACTAGTATCTTCGTCTGGTTTCTGTTTACAGGCTGAGATGGCATCCCAGTCTTCCTTTTTCGTGGCTAATAACCTAGGCAAAACCTGAATCAATAACTCTGGTAATTCTTTACATTTATCTCCAAGACCGGTACCTGGTACACGTGCATTATCTTCAGCTTCTAGAGCTGTCCAATCTATCTTTTTCTCTCCCACCTCCCATTCCTTTTCCTTGAGTTTCCATATACCCCTGCGGGCAACAGGACTTTTAGCATTTTAATAATATCTGGATACGTATATTCTCCCATACGGAGCATGTCTTTTAATTCTCGATGGAACCCTGCTGGATCTTTGTCATGACAGGGAATTAATTTCTTCATCTCTAAGAGTTCCATCTTGGTAACTGGGGTGTAAACAAATACTCGTTGCATTTCACCATCCGGTGTCCTAACTGGGTGTACTTCTCGTAACGGATGCTGTCTATCTATGTAAAACGGTTTACTTTCCGGAGGTGAGACGTGAACGAAATGCGGATTCAGAAACGTTCTATATTTGTGGCGCTGTTCTAGAATGACACTAATTAAATCAGTACCTAAACCTTTCCATTTATACTGGAGTAACTCGTTCAGAACATCATGTAACGGACCTGGATCAGAATGCTGACCCTCATACAGTGTAATGAGGTGCTGGATCATATACATACCCACCAGTCGCTGCTCGGCTGGGGGCAGTTTCAGAAACATTTGTGCCACTATTTCGTCTGGAAAAGTGGTAGAATCAGTAATCCATCGAACTGCTGATCGGGCTAGTTCTTGTTCATGCATGTTACTAAGTTCACTATAACCGATACGTGATTTCAGAATGTGATCGGTAGCTTGAAATACTTGTTCCAGAGAACCTTGTTCTGGTGCTGGAGGATGAAAAACTTTCTTGTGTTCTAGGCGTGAATGTCGGTCTGGAAATCTGATTCTACCTACATACGCTATTCTAGTGGGATTCTCGTCGTCTACCTCTTCAGTAGAAGAGTTGTCTTCTTTCTCACTTACTTGTGCTGCTTTACGATTGTCGTGTAACCTTATTATTTCCTTACGAATTTTCTTGTACATACTTTCTATACTACTGAGTGTCTTGTGTCTTCCCTCGGCTATATTATCACTCCACCTTGTCAGAACTTTCATTTCGCTCGGATCTTTAGTCGGACAATCTTGTTCCCTTATTAAACAATTGATTAGAAACTTTAATAGCATGAGCTGGGTCTCAGCTTTCCTTAGAGACATGATTTCGCCAATACTTTCTGGATCGTCTCCTGTACGGATGAAACGATATATTCTGTCTAGATCTTCTTTCATATTCGGTAGGGTGTCCAAATACTCGGTCACCCGTCTTACACGCAATGAATATATAACCATATTATCATCGCCTGGGACTGGATCATAACGGCATTCGGTAAGAGCTCGCTTGATATCTGCAACGGACTGATATTTGGGCGTACGCTGTAACGCACGTTCATGTAACTCGACTAATGTTACACGTTTGTGTGGCGGCGGGGTACCAGGAGGACCTCCCCCCGCGGCCCCTAAACTGGAATCGTCGACTGATACTCTTCGTGCTGGCAGAGTGACTGATGTAGCGGGAACTTGTATTATGGGCTGGACCGGGGGTACCGTAACAGGTGCTGTAACAGGTGCCCCGGTGGCTGGAAGAACAGGAATTACATTATTTACGGGAGCTGGCGGAACAGGATTTGCATATTCTGGGACTGTATCGTCCAAATAGGACGAGAGAAAAATATCAGCTGCGGTCGGTTTGTGACGTAGCTTAATCGGAACTAATGGCGGCGGAAAATTACATGGTGCTTCTGGGGTTGCTTTCGGCAAGCCCTCAGCAAGAAGAGGATACATACCCTTAATAAGGGCATTTCTCTGTCTGTCTGACTGTTCGGTTTTAACTCGTTCACCTATTTCGATCAATACCCTTTCTTGGGCTCTTCCTGAGGATTCTCTACTTAACTCAGACTTTCTGATTTCTTTCTCTGTTCTTTTATGAGATTCTTTTCGCCATAACTCGATGGCATCTTTCTGGGACTGTCTGGATTTCTTTTTCCATAATGCTTCTTCTACTCGCATGATGCACTCGGCATCCCATGTACCTGATACAGGCCATCTATATTTCTCTTCTAATTCCTTGGTGTACTCTACCCATAAATCTAGATATAATATGGCACTTATGCCATGTTTATGATACATAAAATGACCTGGACTGTCCCTAGGCGGGACAGGAACTGCTTCCTCGAGCAGACCTTTTCTAGTTCTTAACTGACGTAACTTTGAGAACAGAGGCATGACTTAGACTGGAATCTAGACACAATACAATACACGATAAACACAATAATAATAACTGAAACAAATCACTCATACCACGACATTGAAAACACATGAAATAACATTTAAAATAACTGTTTGGACAGAATATTACCTGAAATACTGAAAACAGAACACATGAATTTCTCGAGAACAGAACTTACTAGAACAGAAACTTTACTAGAATGACTGGATGCACTGCTAAAACAGCACGAAACTTACCGGTCCCATAAAGAGACACGTCAGGACCCGCATCCACCTAGGTGGACACTTCGTGTTGGATCTGTGTACCCAAACCCACGGACCAGAGACAAATTACTTGACCCTGTCTAGATACTACCCCAGCAACGGTACTCACCGGGCAGCAAGAACGGAAGGCCTCGGACTGGACTGGACTGCTACGACGACGGACGGACGAACTTCGGACTTCAGTTACAGGTGGGCCTCCGGATACCTCGGACCTTGGACTCTCGGCTTGGGCTCTGGTCGGGACTCGCCGCGTTCCTCCACCGCCTCGTCTGGACGCTGGACCGCAACCTCCGTCTCCTCCGTGGGCCTGAGGGATACTTGAAGCAGAAATATCTGCATGTGCACGGTATAGTTCCGTCACGGCTACAGAGGATCAGGGGGCCTGCGTGGCTTCTCCGGCGCGTGGGGAAAGGGCAAGTCCCTATTCGGGCGCCATTATGTGGTAAATAAATAATTAATTACCGGTTCTATTTTTGACTGGATACAATATAAACAGATAGCTCAATAAATAAGAGTCAAGATACGAGGTAGCTGAAGTTGACAGGCTTTAATTAAGCATAAAGGACAGGAACAGGACAGCCTGCATGGGAATGGGATGGCAGGGCCCGGCAGCTGCCGGGGCAGGATCTGGGAATGGCTAGCAAACTTTAATAACAGTGCACAATATTTATAGTTAAACAAAATACATTACAGTCAATACAGTAGGCGTAGCAGTAGGCGGAGTTTGTAGCAGTCGCGAAAGATAAGGCATAAAGTGGGTGTAACAAGAGGTGTGTACAGGGCGTATACATAGACATGTGATGCAAACGTAACAGAATATGTCATAAATGGGGCGGAAACATGGAGGGGGCTACCTGAGCAGCTGGGACCTCTAACCTAGTGGTGCGCGCAAACTGACAATGACGTGTTACCAGGGAAAACTGGGGCTATGACTTCTGCACTAGAAGAGGAGACGAAAGTCTGGAGGGTCAGAGCGACATGTACCCAGGCATATCTAGTATCTGTTGTTTAGAGTACATGTTGATAGAATCCAAGAGTTATCAGGGCAAAGGCTAACAGACACTAAGACTGGTGCATGCATAATTCTACATGTAGTGTGTGTGTGAGGAATATTCTATGAATATTAATACAGTATTTCTCTTACATGGAGACATAAAGGCTAGACCATGACGGAAACTATTGATGTGATTCAGTAGCTTAGTAATGCAGAGAAGGAGGGCTGGACTGATAACTAAAATCATAACATACTCTTGGCAGACTAAGAGGCAGAGCCAGGCCGAGCCGGGCACTGTGAGGCATGAAAGTAAGCTAAGGGTCAGGGATACAGGTGGGGGCTGTATCGCTCCTCGGAGAGGGTTCAGGAAACAGGAGCTGAATCTGAGTCCGGGCCCTTTTGAGGCCTAGAAACGGGGATAATTCAATGAATTAACGTGCACACTGTAAAATGTGGCAACGTAGCTTTACATAGGCCTGATATTCGTTGTATTCACGAGAACTGGAAACTGACATACTAGAGATGGACACAACTGTAATTGCGTCTTTAATCGATCAGAAGGGAATACATGCATATCGATCATGCACATATGACATAACATGGGGAACACGTAGGCACATATAACATGGCAAAATTTACTTTTCCACACTTCCTAGGGCCTTTTTGAAATCCTTGGGCAGGTAATTTCTTTATATTGGTTGTTCTGATTCCCCCTGCATTACCTGCCCCTATTTACTTGTCAGGCGTCCCCCTTTTGAGTGGTTCTTGCGCCCCACTGTGACTACAGATCAACTCAAATCTCTGCAGAAAGAGGTGGAATACCTGGCGAATAGGATGGAGGACCAGGAAGGTTGTTCCTGCAGGAAAAATATCCACATAGTGGGGTTGCCAGAACAAATAGAAGGACCAGCCATAGACCTGGATCTAGAAACCTGGATCTCCGATAAAATCCTACAGGGCAGAGTCTCAGAATTCTTCTCCAGAGGCCCTCCATATCCAGGTAACCCGCTGAGACCAGTGGTGGCACGATTTTTCAACTATCGGGACGGAGACCATATTTTCCAGGTGACCAGGTCTATGGGTCTCTGCAGGAACAGAATGCAGCGGTACACATCTACCCATGATTACACATTGGCTGTCTAGCGCTGTAGATCCTCGTACATGAAGGTCAAGCAATGCCTGAGGGAACACCAGATACCATATGTGCTACAGTATCCTGCTAAACTCGGCATACACCATAAAGAACTCAATGTGTGTTCCACTCATGAGGAAACCTGGTCCTGGATAGATCAACATGGTTTCGCACATCCCCCACCCACTGCTCTAGCAGAACCACAATCACCCTGGAAGTCAGGAGGAGCACAAAGCAGATGGGGAGCCATAAGGTTCAACGGCCAACAAAGGAACAAGTGGCAGCAGAGAGGGCACAGGCCATAACAACAGCGGAACACCTCAACAATGCTATGGCATCTGCGAGATCTGAATCGAAGGATGGGCAAGACCGCCAGCTAGCCCTAAAAGACTCACAAAGCACAGAACTGTGATGAGACGGTCCGGAGATGACTCCACAAAAGGCGAATGAAGTTGGGTAACGCCCTGAGGTCTGCAGAGTCCTGAGGCAATGAACCAGCGGCAATTAACCAGTCTGCAAGTGGGGGGCTAGCAGGATGTTCAAAAGACATAAGATATACCAATATTTGTGTACCCACAAGGTCTCAATTGGGTTAACACAGGAGACACACTTTGCCACACAGACATTAGCCTCACTGCGCAAGTGCTGGCGAGGCACGGTCATAGGCACCACATACTCCGGATATGCTAAGGTGTCTTCCACACACGATACCTCAATCCTCAACTCTACTCTCAATTCTATTCAAAACTGGATGTTAGCTCATCAACTCATTATGAATCCCGCCAAAACTGAATTCCTCCTCTTCTCTACCCCACTCTCTCCTCCTGTTCAATCTTGGATGGATCAGCTGAATTTATTTAACAATAAACCTATCATTGTTGACAGTGCAAAATCCCTTGGTCTCATACTTGACAAAAGGCTCAATCTACTCTCCCACATCAATTCCATTGCAAATAATGCACGATACCAAAGCGCCTTCTCTCGGGGATTCGATGCTTCTTTCCGGAACAAGACCTAAAACCTTGTTCCTATCTCTGGTTCTCTCTAGATTGGATTATTTCAATTCTCTTCTTGCTGGTCTCCCCAAATCTCACCTTTCCAATCTTAAATCCGTTCTCCATTCAGCGGCTCCTTTTTTCTTTGGGGCCAAAAGAAGTGACCACATCACACCCATTTTGTCTTCTCCTCAGTGGCTTCCCATCGAAGAAAGATCAATCTACAAGCCTGCCTGTATCACCCACAAAGCCTTGCTCACTACCTCCTCTCAATACCTGGCAATTAAACTTAAAATTTCTGGAGGCTCTAGACCTTCTCGTAATGCGGAAAGTCTACTGCATGACCCCCCCACCTTCATAAATGACAGATCAATGGCTCAATCCTTCTCAGGCAGTGCAGTTAGAATCTGGAACTCACTTCCTCCATTACTCCGAAACCACCACCTCTACCCGGACCTTCAAAACTGGCCTCAAATCTCTTCTCCTCCAAAGATCAAAGATACTTCCAGAACTAATACATCCCTTTTCATGTCCCTCAAGGAAGTTCTTTCACTATTGTAAATTTGTAATCTATGCCTGTATGATCTTCCTAATGTGATTTTTTCTTTGTGTGACCGCCATCTTTTGTTTTATTTTACTTTTTCTTCTTTCTCATGTGTTTCTGTAATTTTCCTCATGTAACATACTTGGTTCTATTGTGAAGCGCTCTGACACCTTTGGGTAAAGTCTGCGCTATATAAAATGGCATTAAATAAATAAATAAATAAATTGATGACCTGAATCGCATAACACATATGGGTTAGTTGAGATCGTACAGTTTGCGTTTTCTTTATGAATCGTTTGGTGAGGCGACTTTAATTATTGGCCGTCAGATCCCTGTGAAAGTAGTCTTTCTGAAGAATTCACAGATCTCCTAGCTGGCCTGAACTGTAACCAGCATATTACAGTGGCAACTCATAGCAAGGGCCATACCCTCGATCAAGTTTGGACAGCCAATCTTGATATCTCCCTCCCTCTAGTATTTCCCTGCTCTTGGTCTGATCACTCTTTTATTTCCTTCTCCCTGAAGTTCATCTTGCCCTGTCACCCTCCACTTGCTACCAATTTTGTCGCACGTAATTGGAAGCGAGCTAATCTCACTGAATTCCACTCTATTCTAGCCACGACAGCCCCCAGTGACACGGTCTTGACATCTGCCCAGGCTGAGGTCCTTGATCAGTGGTTGGTACATGCAAGTGATGTAGTGGCCCCATTAAGAACCATTAGAACTAAACGTCCCCACGACGCACAGCGGTGGTTCACAGACCAATTGAAACTGGATAAACTGACCCTTCGACAAGCTGAGCACCGTTGGAGGCGCAACTACGACCCACTGCTAAAAACTGCATATGTCGACCTACTAAAACTTTATAAAAAATCTATCCTACTGGCCAAAACCTCCTACTTTTCCCAGAAAATCCTGAATTCCACATCTAAGACTAAGGATATTTTCTCAATTGTGGAGGAACTCACCCTGCCAGACCGTGTCACTGTCCAACCTCAACCCACACAAGCCCTTTGTGATTCTCTTAATTCATTTTTTATTGATAAAATCACCACTATTAAAAACAATATCCCTCTTCCTTCTTCACCTTCTTCCTTTTCTTTACCCCCTATGAACCCTTGTTGTTTTAATGTGTTCCCTCCCATTTCCCTGACCGAGTTTATTTCTCTGTTACACACAGTAAGCTCGGGTTCCCCCAATGACTGTTGTCTCCCTTAAATCCTGAAAGCCGCCTTTCTGGCATGCCCTGATCCCCCGCTGGCACTCCTTAACAACTCGCTTGCCACAGGCTCTGTCCCTGATGCTTTCAAACAGGCGGTTGTAGTCCCTATACTTAAAAAGCCTCGTGCTGATCCTTCTGTCCTGAGTAACTATCGGCCGATCTCCCTTCTCCCCTATTTGGGGAAAATTCTAGAGACCTATATTACCCGTTGCCTCAGTGCATTCATTTAGGGGTCTTCCTTTTTAGATGACCAGCAAGCCGGTTTTAGACCGGCACACTCCACGGAAGCTGTAATCGTGGTCGTAATGGATGTCCTGAGGCAAGGCGCCGACAAGAACTTGGCCCAGGCACTTGTTCTACTAGATCTGTCGGCTGCCTTTGACACGGTCGATCATGCTATCTTGATCGACCGTGTCAATAACGCGGGCATTCAAGGCATGGCTCTAACTTGGATCAGTTCTTTTCTGCACCAGCGCTCTCAGTCTGTTCATCTGTCCACCTTCTCAGCCCCTTATTCTTCTCTTTCTTGTGGTGTCCCTCAAGGTTCCTCTCTTTCACCCCTTTTATTTAATCTTTACATGCAACCTCTTATAGTTTCCGCCACACCCCGGTTACTATTTTTAATTATGCGGATGATTTACAGTTGATCTTTCCTATTGATCCCTCTCCCTCTTCCTGTGTCAACTTCCAATCCACCATGCTTGCCATCTCTGAGTGGATGCATTTTAGCCAGCTGAAGCTCAATCCCAACAAGACGGAGTTAGTATTGACAGGAGGGTCAGTTAACTCTTGGAGTTCTAGTTTTTGGCCCCCCTCTCTTGGCCCTCCACCTTGCCCGGTCAATTCGGTGAATAGCCTTGGCGTAATTATATCTAGCGACTTATCTATGAGGCCTCACATTAATGCAGTAACATCCTCCTGCTTTTTCCATCTACGCAGGATCTGCAAAATCCGTAGGTTTCTTACTACTGAGGCTCTCACACTCGTCATCATGGCTCTTGTCACTTCCCGCATTGACTACGCTAACTCCCACTACGTTGGGATTTCTGCTTACCATCTTCACCGGCTTCAGCTGGTACAAAATCAGGCGGCCAGACTGGTCTTCCAACAGCCCAAATTCCAACATGTCTTGCCCCTGTTGAGGAGATTGCACTGGCTCCCAGTGGCTTCCCGCTGCATTTTCAAACTGGGCTGTACTGTCTTTAAGGCCCTTCTTGCTCCTGCCCCAGCCTTCACTTCTTCCAGCCTTAAGCGTCACATTTCTTCAAGAAATCTTCGGTCCACTACTCACAACCTCCTAATTGTTCCCAGGTATAAACGCAAAAAGCATGGTGGCTCGTGCTTCTCTTTTCTTGCCCCCTCCTGCTGGAATTCCCTCCCAATCTCACTTTGACTCTGTCCCAATTATACCTGCTTCCGCAAACTATTCAAAACTCATCTTTTCCAATTAGCCTATGTGTAATTCTGCTGTTTGGCCTGTCCACTACTGTCTATGAGCACCATGAAACCGTCTGGTGACCGTGCGCGGTAAAAATGATTTTAACATAACATAACAGGAATTATAGAGATGGGAAAAGAGAGTACATTGCTTTCCTTGCTGATCACAAAGCAGCCAACATACATAGACATGTACAAAAGTTAGACATGGTTTTCTTTGTCTTTATTCATTCTGTCACCAATATAAAGCACAGCCTGGCTCCCCACCAAGCATCAAATGTGTAAATGTCACTGTACTGATGTATAATAATGCAGGCAGATTTTATAATGCACACATTGTGAAAAACCAATAAAGATGATAAAAAAAAGACAAGGTGACTTCATGCCCCAACTAGTAGTGCACCAGAAGGCACTTTTACAGAGTGCTGGAGAAAGTGGGCATGGCCACTGAAAACCTCTCAGCAAACCCACTGTATGGGACTTTTCTGGAGGTAACAGGAAGGGTAGTTGGCCCCCAAGGACCTTCAATAGCCAAAGGGACTTCATCCCTCTACTACTAGTGCTCCAGGCAGCGTGTTTGCAGAGTGGTGGGGAAAGGGGGCATGGCCTTCTACCAGGCCTCATCAATCCTGGTGTGTGGAACTTACTGGAGGTAACAGGAGGGGTAGTTGGCCCCAAAGGGTGTCCTCAGGGGCCAATTACCCCTCCTATTATCTCCAATAAGTTCCACACAGCAGCATTACTAAGATGTCTTCAGAGCCCATGACCCTTTTCTCAACCACTTTGCAAACGCGGCTCATGGTTAGGGGATGAAGAGTCTATTTTACTCCAGAGGGACCTTGGGGTCCAAAAAGCCCTCTTGTTACCTCCTGTAAGTCCAACACAACAGGATTCCTGAGTGCTGCTCAGAGTCCCAGTCCCCTTTCCCCACCACTATGCAAACGTGGCTACTAGTTAAAAAAAACATAGAAAGTCACTGAAACAAAAAAAGTTACATGAACGTTATAGTTGGGAATTAGCATTTAAAAAACCTTAGAAGTTCACTGAAAAAAACCAAAGGTTACAAGGACGTTATAGTTAGGAATTGGATTTTAAAAAACCTTAGAAATTCACTGAAAAAGACAAAGGTTACAGGGATGTTATACTTAGGCTCAGATTTTACTCATATAAAACTAATAAAATTAAGCAGTTATAGTTACCTGAGCTAACTATAACTTAAGTCCTCCGTAATGCACTGCTTATGACCTCTCATATTACATCACCCATGACATGGTCAGTGACATCACTGATGGCATTCTTGATGACATCATTCACAGAACCACTTACATATCTACTCACACCCCATGCAACCTCTTGTACACCCACTCGCACACCCACATAACCGCTCGCACACCTATTCAGACTCATACCAGTTCTCACATATCTACTTATTCTTCACTAGTAGTCACACACCTACTCACTCACTCATAAAGCCACTCACACAACCATTCCCTCACCCATACAGCCACTCATACAACTAGTCACTCACCCGCACAGCCACTCACATAGCCACAGACTCACCTGTACAGCTACTCACACACCCACATATTTACCTATAGTCACTCACTCACTCACTCACTCACTCACTCACCCATACAGCCTCTCAACACAGCCACTCACTCCCCCATACAATCACACACCCACACAGCCACTTACATACATATCCATTCACACATCCATAGAAGCACTCATGCATCCACTCACTCACCCATACAGCCATTAGCACAGACACACATTCTCCAATTCAACCACTCACACCAACTCACTTAACCAAACACTCACTCAAAAAACTACTCACCCACTCATACAGCCATTCAGATACCCACTCACTCACCCATACAGTCACTAGACACCCACTTACCCACCCATGCAGCTACTCACACTGCCACTCATTCACCTAAACTACCACTGACACAACCACTCACACACCTACAGACCTACTAAGAAATCCACTCACTTACCCATACAGTCACTCATACATGTATTCACACACCCATACAGCCACTCACACACCCATTCACACACAGATACAGACAGTCACACACCCACTCACATCATACGTGTTAGAGATAGGCCTGGGTGGAGTTGCACTACGCGGAACTTCACAAGGTCAACAAAATCTCTGCTGTGCTACGCGGTGTTCAGCTTGCGGGCAGTGTTTGCCAGCATACCTGTTTGCATTGTAATGGGAATGCAAATCCCACACGAACGGCACCACACAGTTCTCAAGTGCGTTCTCGCATCTAAATTTCATGCGAACAGTACCACACGGTCCGCATGTGCACAGCCATCTTCTTTTTCTGCTCTCTGTATGGTGCTGGGCCTAGAATTGTATCTCTCTTTTATCTGTGTTAACCTCCTCCTTTAAAACTAATCTACCCCTCATTTTCATTTTTTTAAATTAGCATGTGTCTTTGTGTTTGTGTATTTTACGTTTTTGGAAAATTGTTTTCCTGCCAAGTTCGGCGCACCGCCCACAGCTGATGCACTGCTGGGCGGACATCCTGGATCGGGAACAAGATCTGCTTGACCTGCTAGGCGTTGATGTTCCTCGGCTTGTGAGAATTTTATTTTTGTTGTGTTTGTGTTCTATAATGGTAAAAAAAACTTTCAGCATAACATGCTGCTCACACTCGGAGGTAAGTTACATTTAGTTTATTCTGACGTATTATTGTGTGATCCAGTTTCTAGTTTCTGCTGGGCAGGTGCTCAGTGGTACCTAATCGTACTCATCATTGGCGATCGGTTTAGCTGATTAATTACTAAACCATTACAGACTGTTCTCATGTCACTCTATGTAATCAGTGAGTTGCACTTTCTCTTTGTGCCTTTGTTTATGTAAATCATACAGTTGGGTAAAAGGATGGTTTGAAGAAAGGGTAGATAATTGGATGGTTGGATAATGGATTAGACATTTTGGTGAAAGACTGGATGAGAGAAAGTAATGCTTAATTATGGTGGCTATGGGTGAATTAAAATGAAAGGATGAATGAATATTTGGATTATTTGGATGAATAAGCAAGGCAGTTATTCTCATGAGGAGCATGCTGCTCACCTATTTTGTTTACTTTGTTTATGTAGGGTTCTCAAAGCTATGATTCAAAGTGGGGGGTATTTGTTTTGTTCTACTCCCTTGACTTGCTGTATTTGTTAAGTGAGCCACCCATCATTCATCATCCACCCTCCCCACCAATCTCATTTTTGCCAACTATGACTGAAGCGCAATATGGGTCAATTCATGACAGAAGTCTTGGCTGTGCATTGTGCTTCTGCTTCAGTTAATGCTACATATACAATGTTTTCAATGCATTGCAAATGAACACACAAGGTTTGTTGTTTCCATTCACCAACCTAGTCACCCCTTAGTACTTCACACCTTTAGTTTTTCTGTCTCAACCTGCCAAATTGGCAGTGAGATTTGGCAAAAGGTTTAAGAAAGACAAACACTGCACAAGGACAACATTTATCTGGGCAATGAGCAGCAGCACATCATTTGTCATCAATCTGTTGTGGAAGGAAGAAACGGAATGAGTATGACAGAGTTCAGATGAACGCATTGCAAACAGTACTTCTGCCCCTGAGACCCAAGTTATCAGATATCTAAAATTGTTCTGTCCTCTAGGTTGGGGAGTCAACCCACCCACCCAATTCTCCAGATTGTTAAAACAAATATTATATTGGATTGCAAAATTTGGTGGGGCATCTGCATTCTCTTTAGGAATGTCCACTCTTTGGTGGCTGTCTGGACTGGTCCAGTTGGTAAGCAGGAGTGTTGTTGAGCTCAGCTTTTGCCTTTCGTTCATGCAGGAGATTAGAAAAAAGAGAAACTGTATTTTAGAGTCATGGAGAAGGAAGGTAAGCTTTATGAGGAGTTTATCAAGAAGACTCAGAGGCAGAGTAAATAAAACAAGACAGGGACTCAGAGTTTCACTTTTGCCACAAGTCCAACACACACAAACACACACCAGCATTTCACAAACGTACCTCTCTCTTTTCCACATAGCTGAGTACTAGGCCTCAGACTCCTGGTTTACCTTTGAACTGAAGTTGATATCATCTTGCTTATAGCTGCTGATGAGGTAGTCCCTGAGCTCCTGCCCTGGGTGTTTCCATCCTCCTACTGAGACCTGACTCCGAGTAACTCCCTCCCATCATCATGACCTGAGCAAGATTGACGTGTAGTGCACTGCTGTTGAAGAACAAGTAGAGAAACAGAATTGCAGTATTTTGAATAGTTTTTTGTTTGTTAACTAAAGTGAGTGTTCTGGTCTCTGTAGAACCAGAATAAAGTTGAGGACCCTGCAATTAAATCTGGCTTATTGTGAAAGGGCCAATCACCCACAGGGAAAACAATTATCGCCCATCACTCAGGCCCCAAACATTGCAAATCAATACTCATCTTAAGAAATGTTCATTATTACAGTTCCTCACACCGTCCCTCACTGTCAGTCTCCACTTCAATCATCACTCACAGTTACTTGATAATCTGATCACTTATTGGTTACCTGTTCCAATACAGAACACTGTGGTAGGTACACCATTTTCTCTTTAATGGAGGCAACAGATTGAAATTTAGCAGTTTTGTAAATCAAACGATTGTCTAGGGAAGCTATCAGAGATGATGAAAAAACCAGAACGATCATAGGAGTGGACCATACTGGTTAATTAATTTTCTCTGATTAAGCTTGGAAGGCCAATCACCTGCAAGGATAAAATGATCGTCCATCACTCAGACCGCAAACATTGCAAATCAATCATCTCAGGCAAGTTCCCACATTACAGTTCAACTGTCTGCTGCCACCACCATTGTAATAAGTGTAGTTACCTCTTCCAATCGAAGCATGGCTAGTTTAGCTATTATGGAATTCATCTTTGATGCAGGCAACACATTGGAATTTGGTATTTCAGGCACTCTTTTTTCAATAATCAATGTTCTTCTAGGGCAGACCTTCTGTGCTAAGCGACCTAAAAAGGGATAGTTAATAGGCCTGCAAAGGGGGCAGGCAATGTCACCAATGTCATTAAGGAAATGTAGAGGCTTCTTCCATGCACACTGGCCCATCTTCAATCTGGCAATATATGTGACTAAACAAATGATGGGCAGCATAAATTTCACAGAAAAAGAATAATATTCCACTATTTTGTTTTGCAACATGAAATCTAAAAAACGTTTAGTAGAGTTTGTCCTAAAATTCAGGTGGTTCTCCCAGTAGTTGATCAGCTAACAGATTTGATTCAAATGCAAACCAATCACCCCCTCCTCCTCCTGGCTGCTGTTTCAGGAAAGGTGTAGATTTGTGGTATAAAATGTTTATTTATTTTGATCATAGTCAATCATTCCACATTTTGAGGCAAGAGACTGGTCCTTCTCACAGTAACACATTTGTAAAGCGCACAATCACCCGTAAGGGTCTCTAGGCGCTGGGGGCCGTCGGGAAGATTAAGCGAGCTATTGCCCAGAGTCACATGGTGCTGGGCTAACCTGCCGCCGGAGCCGGGGATCGAACCGTGGTCCCCAGATTCCAGCGTCAGTCGCCCTGGCCGCGGCGCCACACCTCTCCCTGTTCCAACTGCACTGGAAACACACTCGGCAGAAACACTGGTGACAGGACAAGCCAGACACTTTATTGCCAGCCTGCTGAGCTCTGGGCATTGGCACATCTACCCATACAAATACATCAATGGATTTTGATCCACATAGACCTCTTTTGTATCATCTAGATACTCCTGGAACATAACACTGTGTGAATGGTCATTGGTGCTGCCACTTGCACTACCTTTTTTTGACATTGCCTCTGCACTGGACTTGAGCCCTGCCAATTGAAACCAATACAATGCACAGGTTGGGTCCAGTCCTTCTTTTTCTATTGTTGCCGGTGTTCTGGTTGATGGTGTTGTTGGCTGTTGTGAGACAAAACTGCCCTCTCTGGAAGTTGAAGGCGGCACCCCACAACTGCGGGGTAGGACTCGAAGTTCCAACCGTTCATCTTTCAAGTTTCCAACTTACTCTACAAGCCACTTCTTATATTTTAAAACATCCTAGTCTTGTAGGAAATGCAGCAATGGGATAGCTTGGCCCATTTTACTGTCCTCCTTGCTAACTTTCCACGTGACCACCTCAAAAGGGAGTAGCATCTGTGTCAGGCATTTGACCAGGCCCCATTTGTCCGCATCCATGGTCATAGCTTTCCCAACTGCATCCCCTCCTCTTTGAATGACATAGTCATTGATCTGTATGTACTGGTCAAGCAGAGGTTGCAGCATGTAAAAGATGGAGTTCGAATGTGTGGGCACCTCCTTTATCAGGGCTTTAACATGTGCTCTATTATTATGCTGAATAAGCCAGAGCTGCTTCTGGGCTTTAAAAGAATAGCTGAAATTGGTGCAGATTCTTCTGCCGGTGGTCAGTATGTTGAGGACTACGTCTTCCTTTTTTGAGGTGGTTTTGCACTACCAGGTTGATGCAATGAACCAAACACAGGACCATGAAATAGTGTCAATCTGACATGGCCTTGACTCTGTTACTGTCATTGTCCGTGGCAACAAATTAAATTCTAAGACCTCTGGGGCAGCTATTCATACACCATGCTGTTAAATTCCTCCAAGATGTTTACAGGTGTATGTGATTTCTCCATGGCGAACATAGACACTACTGCTTGCCACCGAACACTCTTAAAGCTTTCTTCAGGGCCACAACCTGAAGATATCTTTTGCGTTACCCCAACAAAAGAGATCCAGTGTTCAGTGATGCATCAATCGCCTGGCAACTAGTCCACATGTCTGTCGTCAGGTGTATTGTGTGAACAACACTTTGCTGCAAAGCTTGTCAAACCAACTGCAGCACATCGTGATGCAGTGCTGGAATAGCCACTCTGGCAAAGTAGGTCCTACTTGGTACCTTCAATCTTGGGCAGATGGCTGCCACAAATTCTAAAACACTCCTTCCACAAATGAAAAAGGGAGGAGGTCTAGCGCTAAAATTACTGCCAGCTTCCCATTATACAAACGTGCGGTTGGATGGTTTCGCTCATAGGGGCCCTCCTGCCTAAACATGCTTGTAATAATTGCCTGGATAGTCTTATTTTCTTGGGGCACTGACACAGGTTTCTTTTGAGAAGTTGGTGCTAGTGGTAGGCTCAATGTGTGTGGTGGTGGTTGGGCAGTCACTGTATGCTACGGTGTCTCCATTATCTCACTCTAAGTCTTCTTGTGCTATTGTGAAGTCACTGGGGTGGGTGATTCTACTGGTGCACTGCTGGGGACAGAGCTGCTTTGCGGGAAGTTGTCACCCTATTCTTCCTCTTCATCACCTTCTGCCATGATTGAACTTGTAGCTGATGTTCCGGCTCTTTACACCACTACAACCATGTTTAGCAATTTTTGTAAGGTACTCCTCCCACTTGATTGTGTGATGTTTGTTCATATGGGTCATCTGGCCTTCAGTACCATAATGTGTACGAGGCTTACCTCAACAAACATTTGTGTGGCAAATGGTGCATACTGCAATGTGCTCCCCCTCTTTACTAACTGTAAAAAAGTCTCAAACTGGGGAGGAGTATTTTTTTCCAAGCCCACTACCAATACCTGAAGACAAACTGGAGGTAGGTGGCCATGTCATTGATTGTCTCTCTGCTTTGAAGGGTTGGAGCTGGAGGCGGTGCTACCTGTGCCACATCCCTTGGAGCTGGTTGAATAGCAATGCCAGAATCGTCTGCATCATCTTCCAAAATGACTACGGCGTCAGTGTCATCCTCCTCTTCATCCTCTTCCATAAGTCTAAGTCTTTCTGGAACTTTTCTTTTCCCCATGCCTCTCCTGATGTCTTCTGGTCTCTGTCAGGATCCACTACATGTCCCCATCATCATCATCAGAAGGAGTGCTGCTTAAAGAAGACTGTGCTCTAGTACCCTTCCTTTTCCTTGCTGGAGATGTGGAAGTCAATAATTCCAAAAGAGGAGGTTCAACGTCTTGCCCTGAAGGAAGCTCAACTTCTTGTTCTGCTCCAACATCAGAAAAAAACTATTGCTGGCTGTGGCTGCTGTCCACTTTGCTGTGTTTCCTGAAAAGATTGTGTCCTACTTTGCGATGAGAACAAATCCAATTCAACCTCGCTACTCGTTGGTGTCGACATTTGTGCACTGGCTGCCTCACTGACAGATATGGTCCTGGGCTTCGGTGGGGGAGGTGGTGCTGTTGTTGGAGGAGCGCTGCTTTCAGCTTGCTCACCGGAGGCCGGTGCGGCAGGCACAACTTTCCTGAATAAGGTTGCAGTCGGCATGCCAGTAGTAGAAATCTGCTTCTTCTACTCCCCACTAGCCACTTTTTTGTCAGCACCTTCCTTTTGGGGCCAACTTGAAACTGTCAGTTGGCAGTGGCACTTAGCTTCACAACAAGCTGACGAGATGACTGTGTTGCGTAGTCATTCATGTGTCACGTCATGCACAGGCCTTCTGTCTGGCAGTACTGTTGTCTCTTCTCTTGTGAACCAAAAATCAAAAAAAGCAACAAAAACATCAGTGAAAAGTGGCATTGTTGTAATTTAAGTAGTAGTACAATCAAACAATATCATTCAGTGTGGTTACTTAAGTTATCATAAATAATTCACAGTAGTCTACAGTGTTCATTCCTAAAAAGGAAAACTACACCAACATAAACTTTCATGGTGATTGTACACCCAGGAAGGATTAGAAAGAGTAACAAAAACAAAACAATACAGCTGTAACTGTTTGCTTTTTTTGGGCAATGCATTACGTCGATGTGGCATGCAGGGAGGTGCAGCTGACAAATGCAATGACAATTGAATAATCCTTACATAATGATTGCTGTTGGGCACCTGCAGCGGATATGGGCTGAATCATTAATGCCAGATGCTATGAAAATGGTTAAAAAAAGAATCCACAAAAAACATTACAAATTAAAAAACATATTTTAAAAAATCAAAAAATAAGATGTAAAAATTAAAATTAAGAAATTATGATAAGTGACATTAAACTCAAGTATATAATTTGTTTCTATATATTAAACTGCTATGTCATTGAGCAACCATCCATGCAAGCATATGGCAAAGGGCCACACTGGCTGGTTACACAAAATGGCTGCCTGCCATTGCCACATGGTGAACCAACAAGCAAGGAGGCATGGCCGCAACATAATGATAGAAGGTTAACACATGCACACCTATGGCAAAAGCACGCTGGAGGTCTACGCAAAATGGCCATCAGCCACATGGTCAGACAGCAATAGCCAGCAAGGGTGCATGGACACAAACAAGGAAGAAATGCATGCCTATGGGGAAAGCACACTGGCTGACTACACAAAATGGTGGCCAGTCACAAGGTCACAACAAGAACAACAACAACCAGCAAGGGTGCAGGGCCACAAAGAAGAAATGAGGAAAGCACACTGGCTGGCTACACGGTGCGACAGCAACAACAACCAGCAAGGGGGCTTGGACACAAACAAAGAAGAAATGGAGGCCCATGAGGAAAGCACACTGGCTGGCTACATGGTCCGACAGCAACAACAACCAGCAAGGGGGCTTGGACACAATCAAAGAAGAAATGCAGGCTGTGGGGAAAGCATCCCGCTGACTACACAAAATGGCGGCCAGCCACATGGTCATAACAACAACAACAAACAGGAGGCCTGGAAAACAAAGAACACATGCAGGCCTAGGGTGGATATCGACTATACAAAATTGTCCCAGGCCACATGGAATACTGATTCTTGAACAACAAAGGCAAATGGTGGCCTATGTAAAACACACATACATACACACACACACACATTCACACACACACACACACACACACACACACACACACACACACAGTTGCCAGACAAAAGAGGCATGGTAACACAGAGAACATAGAATTAATTAAGCAATGCCGAAAACAAAAAATAACAATGTTCACAACAACACACGTCCTCCAAATGCATTACCCCACTGAAACACTGTTTGTGTGAAAAACCACAAAAAACACATTTTGTATTTTAATTCAATGCCATCCATGGCCTAAATGATGTTTTAATTCTACAGACACCACAGAACCAGTTGTTTCATGCACCCATGAAAATTACAGGCCCTACTGGCTGGAAGGCTCATTGTTAAACTCGGCCACATAGTGAATTAATTGAATCAATCAATATTGCAATCTTATTAAAAAACATGGAGAAGAAAAAAAGAAAAATGTACTGAACTGTGCAACCTTTTTGATTTTCAAAGTAGATACACTTCATGCACAACAAAACTAGGCCCCTGCTAAAACTGCAGGCCTCCCACCACTATATATATATTTTTTTAATGAATAGAAGTCCAAATAAATCCAGGGACATGGCCCTAGTCAAACTAACAACACCCTTATACACCAGTTTTTCAACTTACTTGTGATATCTCAAAAACAAAGTCTTTAAATCCAATGGTATATATGCAGCAGACAAGGAGAGCGATCCTTTCAGCTTCAAATCCCTATGACAAGTGACCAGAAGTGGCACAAAGCACTGGGAGGAGCCTGCTGGACAGGAGCAGGATGTTGGAGTTTCTGAGGCACTTACTTCTAGTTTTAAAAAAAAGTTTTAAACAAATATGGCTTCCCTCACAGAAAAAACAACTCCAACGGCAGTTTGAGTAGAAAATCCACTCCAAATTCCTCTCAACTGCATTCTCAAGTAGAAAAGCTGCTCGACTGCTCCGTTTGCAATCGCAATCGGCTCTAAGAATGCTAGCTTGGTGCTGTCGCCACCAGAAGTCGTGTGAGTGAGCGCAAAGTCTTGCAGGAGCTCTCTAGCGGTGTGAGAAGTCTTTGTGCTCGCGGTTGTGCATCAAAAGAAGAATTGAATGCGCAAATAGAAAAAAATACTTCACTGCCAAATTGCGGAATTCAAGAATTACGTGTTCCTCCACGGAGGGCGGAGTGTCTGAATTCCACAAACACCACGAGCGGAGTGGAGTTTACCTCCTGGGGTTAGTATTTTGAAGCGAGATCAGGGACGCCATAGTGGAATATTTTCGCTGAATACTGGCTCAGTATCCAGTAATGCCACAATATGGGGACCATTTAAAGTATGTATTCTGGAAACTTGGATCGCTAAACAGTTTTTGTTTTTTGCTCCATCCGTCTGGACCTTGAGATTGTAGAAAAGGCATTAGAGGACCTTGGTGCACAGCTCTCCCTGGGAAATACCCACCTGCATTACATCAAAGGGCAAAACTTGTTGCAGAGTACCAAGAACTTACTACTCGCGAGGCCAATTACCTTGGAAAATATGCACAGGTGTGGGTATATGGTAAAGGTGAAAGACCTGTTCGTACACTAGCCAGACTACTACACCCCCAATATCAATCTTCCTTTATTATGCAGGTCCATTTGGAAGATGGCACATCAATTATTAGCAGTGCTGACATCACCACCTTTCTCTCATTTATATACCACCCGATCCACCCCCGCTAATGATGTCCTCGCTAACTATTTGTCTGAGGTTGCCATCGTCTGGCTTGAAGAAGGCCAACAGCAAATTTTGGCGTCACCTATTACAGTGGATGAGGTCTCTCAGGCCATCGGTGACCTCAGCAGAACCCGTGCCCCTGGTACTGATGGTACTGATGGGTTATCTTGCATCTTTTACAAGTCATTTAAACTATTGCTAATCCCTCATCTACTGGAGGTCTATGCAGAATCTCTGGAGACCGGATCGCTCCCCCCTGTGATGCAAGAGGCTATCACATCTTTGCTCCATAAACTGGGCAAGCCTCCTTCACCCTATGATTCTTATAGACCCCTTTCTCTGCTAAATCAAGACTATAAAATCTTCGCTAAGATCCTCATGACTTATATCTCTCTTTTGGTGGACAAAATAATATTGCTGTTTCAAACTGGGTTTGTCCCACATTTTTCCACATCTGTATATCTCCGCATGGTTTTTACAATTATTAATCATGTTACTCCTGAACTTACGGGAGCAGTGACATTGCTTGACACTGAAAAAGCGTTTGATTTCTTGGGGTGGTCCTTCCTTGTTAGGGTTTGTGTAAAAAAACATAGCACGACCTCACACTGAGTCATAAGGTCATATGTACAATCCTATTGCTGTTGTGTACTTTGTGGAGAAAACAGTATGTTAATAGTCCTTGGTTTATTATTAGTATGCACAATATCAGGAGACTGTACAATCTGCACTAAAACCAGTGTAAAAATCATTGCATTTACTTGTGCTTGTTTCTGGTGTAAAAGTCAAGGAGCTTTTCCTAAAAGATCATGCTGCCAAATCCAAACTAATTTTCATAAATACCACATTGTCTACTTGACAGTTGAGGCACGTGCGCCACGTTTCTTTGCTTCCCCAACTGAAGAACCCCGCCCTTCAAGAACTCTATAAAAGGCCTTCAAACCCAGTCGCACGTGCTTGCGCTCATTTGCATTCGTCCTCACCTGAATTCCAGAGACGTGTTCGTGCCTGCAGTGAGTGGTTCCTTTTTAGGCTGCCTGGCGAAAAGCTGCTCAAGCAGCGGTTCGCGCAGGCGAAAACTTTTGTTTACCAGTATGGATGTTCGTCCCGCCTCTGTTTACCATTGGCTAGCTCCATAAATGGACACTAGCCATTGGGAAACAGAGGCGTCCGTCATTCTGCGAGGCGACTCGTGGGCGTTTCTGAGAATTTTTCTCATCCGGCCCCTTTGGACACGTCAGTGTGGCGGTGGGCGGGGTTTATTTTTTTGCTCGTCCATGTTTCTTTGGGTCATTCCGCGGCCGCCTGCCGCCAGAGGAAGTGCAGGTCCAGGTGAGTGCTTTTGTGGCCGTTCCCGCCGCCCCCCCTCCCGCTGTCCGTGTTCCCGTTCCTGCCCCCCCTCCCGCTGTTCGTGTTCCCGCCCCCCTCCCGCTGTCCTTTCCCGCCCCCCTCCCGCTGTCCGTGCCTTTCCTGCCCCCCTCCCGCTGTCCATGTGTGCCCGTTCCCGCCCCCCCCTCCCGCTGTCCGTTCCCACCCAAAATTGGCCTCAAACCATCTTCAATATTTGCTATCTTTAAAATACGTGATTTAAAGTAGTGACTGCAAAATCTGTGCATTTTTAGAAAAACATATTATGGGGAGCAGGAAACTTAGAATCCTAGCTTCCCCACTTGTTCAGCTTCTGCGATGTTGGGAAAAGGACACCCTCTCTGTGCCTTGATTCAGTGTAGCAAACTAGCGACATCGCAGCCTCCTAGCGATTTCAAGGATGGGAAAAAGAGAGCTGCTCAGCCCAGGGACCGTGTGTCAGTGACCTCTGGTGACTCGTCGCTGGTACAGGTGATACGCATGCGCAGTTATTCTATAAAAAACAATCTATGATTGAAGCTGCCCTGTGTGGATAATACTAATGATAAAATAATATGCTGGGGCCCTGTCCTGAGTAATAATCACGAATATAAAAAAAAACAAAAAAAAACACTGACATTTTCGCTGAGGAAGGAGCCTTTAACATGTCGGTCAGTGATTGAAATATATGTGTCGATGCTGAACAGTAACCATATTGGTGGTGGCATGTATCTTCATTTGTGTAAATATTACTTGATAGTACAAGCTCCCATGCCTCTGTAAATATGGCTACTAACATGCTTTTTGCAAAGAAAAGTTTTCCGTTACCACAATCAGTACATGGTTGACTTTCTGCCGCTTGTTTTATATATCCACTATACAGCGCTATGAAACGCACTTGTGTGGAGTCTGTGCATAAAAATAAGTTCTTGAAGCACTGTACTCGGAGTTGGCACATGAAGGACGCATCACTGTAGCATTAAGGAGCCCCGGGATCAGCCTCACTTCCGCTTATGCAGCTGCTCTGCGTGGACCTGCTTCAGAGGAGTGCACTTGAGCTTCTCTTACAGAGAATATGGGAGCATTTTACGATGCGCCTCAGAGTGAAATGTGTAGCTTTCACAACCTAAGGCAGGTGCGGCTTCCATTCTCAGTCGCTTTGTAGAGTTTCCACAGAGAATCTGCCTGCAAATTGTTTGTTGGCTGCCATAAACTCACTGCGAGCAGCAAGCCCTCCCATCACTGAAAACTATTCTCCATGACTATGGAAGTGCCTTCCCAGTGTGTTCTGGTAGCTTGAGTGTTTACCATTTATTGCAGTATTATCCTTGTACCTGTGTATGGTACCCTTTTGTAACTTGCACACGTCACTTTTCTCTTGTAACACACTGTTTGCTACCTCTCACATTTTGTTTGCTTTTGATACTTGCACAAGTGCCACCATTGCCGATGTAACGTTTGTTCTTGTGCCTGAGTGTCTAGCATATATTGCAGTATTATACCTCTAATTGTACTTTGTTTCTCTTGTAACCTGCACACTTGTCACTTTTTCCTCCTGAATTGCATCGTTTGCTACCTCATGTATTTTGTTTGCTCACAATTGTCACTTTTACCTCATGTAACTTAATGTCTGCTTTTGTAATTTTGGTTCATTTGTAATTTTCGTCCCCCACCCCCCTGTGCGCACCCCTCCCCCCGCTGTCCGTGTCTCTGTTTAGGCACACCCAGGCACTCCTGGCTGTTCCCATCCCATTTTACAAGAGCCCAGCCCCATTAGCCCATTGCTAATGGCAATGTAAATGACAATGCCATTTATTTATCTGTTTTCAAAACCAACACATAAACACAAATTTTGTCATTTACAATGCCAATAGCTCTAACTTTTCCAAAGGCAAAACCATTGCATTGTAAATGCTTGTTCATTGAAGCTTCCATTCCCAGCTGAGTTTCCACAGCAACGCTGACTCGGAGATTCTTCTTTCCGGTCCTGACACTTTTCAGCTCCGTCCTGAAACAAAAAAGAAAAGCATAGAGAAGAGTCACATAAGGTTATCGCTTGTGTGAACAGAAGTGCACTCAAGGAAACTATGGGCCAGATGTAGGAGGCCATTTACCGACCAGTAATGGCCGATTTCGGCCGTTACCGACCAGTAAATGGGTATTTGGTATGTAGGGGGCCATTTTTACAGATTCTGTAAATTTACTGAATCGGTAAATTTACCGATTCTGTAAAATACCGATTCGGTAACGGACAGATGTAGGTGGGACTCTTCAGAGTCCCTAAAGCCTTACGGATTCGGTATTTTACCACCCAATCCAATTGGGTGGTAAAATACCGAATCCAGGTGTGCATGCACATGTGTGCATGCACACCTAGCCATGTGACAGACAGACATGCCCTTAGGGCATGTCTGTGTGCCACATGGCACACATGCCCGTCTTGGGGGTGCTAGAGGGTGTCAAAGTGACACCCCCTGCACCCTTGCTGAAATCGGTATTTACCGAATCGGTAAATACCGATTCGGTATTGCCCATTGATTCCTATGGGCTTCAAGGCCCATAGGAATCAATGGGCATTACCGAATCGGTATTTACAGAATCGGTAAATACCGATTCTTAACGATTCGGTATTTACCGATTCTGAAACACCTACATACCCCCCCCCCCCTCTATTTTACCACTTCTTAAATACCGAATCGGTAAAATTCGGTATTTAAGAAGTGGTAAAATAGAATTACCTACATCTAGCCCTAAGATATTTAAACATTTTAATGTCTTTTTTCTTTCGTTTGGAATCTATGCTACTTGCTTACAAAAAAGATAATTTATGAGCTTTCAAGACAAGACTCATTTCTTAGTGCACCCCAATAAGAAACGATCTTTGAGAATTAAGGCATGCTTACAGATAATTAATTACCTTGGAATCTTGAAACATTTCCCTGACCCTTAAAATAACAAAGGTCATCCAGTATGCCTGCAAAGAAAAAAGATGAAGGGAAAAGAACAATATATAAGAACATTTTCAGAGTCATTATATATGTTATTAGGAGACATTATATATTATTATCAGTCAGTCAGTCAAAAATACTTTATTCGATTATTTAAAATCATAAAAGCAAATGTGTAACAATTCATTTGTTCCTGTAGATACATCACATGTGTAAATTTAAAAAACAGTTAAGAGGTTCACCAGTTAAAAAAAGTAAACAAATATAAAAACAGTTTGTAAATAGCTTAAAAATTCAAAATCATTCATGCGTATTACAAATAACTGTTCTCTTGGCCTTCTTCCGTACTGCTGCTACCAGAAAATTTCCGACACCAAACATTACTCGGCTGCTACTTAATAGTTGCAAATAAGTCAGTGCGGGTCTAACTTGTATAAACCCAGCCTCCCTAAGTAGCGGCTTTAAAAAGGTTTTACGAGGTTCAGCATAATGATCACAGAACATAATAAAATGCAACGTATTTTGGGAGGAAAAGTTATCACAGCTGCATGGTGGGGAGGAATCCGGTTTACCCCAAACTGGAAAATGTCCTAAAGAATAGTGGATCAAGTTAAACCTAAACCTAATTAGGAGATGCCGGTGGAACGGAATTGTAACAGTTTTTAAATATGGTTCTAGGGACATAGTTGTCAACGGGGCATAATTTGATCTGACACAGGGTTTTAACAATTCCCGTTCCTCTCGTTCTAAAACTAGCATACCCAAGGCATTCTTCTTTGTCCATGCTATATCTTCCTTCTTGATGAGCTCCGGGGACCAATAAAGTTCAGGGCGCCCAAGTTTCCTAAACATTGCCTTTATATAAACTAACCAAGGTACTCTGTCTATCCTCTCTAGGGCCATACATTCTCTCAAAATTAGGTGGTTCAATGTAATCTCCTGGTTCAGCCAGGTCTTAACCCAGGTAATCAACGGGACCACCTTCAGTTGATCACTCACATAACCCAACCCCCACTCAGAATGAATGGAAAAAGTTGGGGTTGAGTTGGGGACCGCCAGGAGGGATCTTAAAAATGTATTCTCAACCACCTGTATTTTTTCCTGGGGTATATAGCCCCATAATGAGGCACCATATGAGGCTATGGCCAGGCATTTTGACTTGTATATATTTAAAAGTGCCTCCATAGGCCTCGCCCCCAGCCATTTTGCAAAGGCCATAAGTGCACATGTTGACCTTGTCACCACATTAGCATTTTGCTTCTGTTGAGGGCCCCATGTTCCTCTATCATCAAATAAACCCCCAAGGTATGTAAAAACAGATACCCCGGAAATTTCCATACCATTACACAAAAAACGTTTAGATTTAAGGCCCCTCCGGTTTTTACCCACAAGCATGGCATGTGACTTTGAATTATTGACCCTAAGATCGAGGGAACCCATAAATGTGCCAAACGAGTCTAATAGCCTCTGGAGCCCAAGACCCGTCCTGGCCAACAATACTGCATCGTCCGCGTACAGGAGGACTGGTATAGGTATATTATTATGGAAGTTCATTATAGTAAGTGAGAGACAAGAGCACATAATACTGTGGACTACGATTGGTGCATAATAGTGAATAATGTTCCTTTACTTTTACAGATATTTGTCACAATAATAATTTAAGCTGCATATTTAAACAAACAAAGTTGTGGTGAAAATAATCACAAGCACTGAAAAGTATTTTTTTCAAAATGTTTATGTTTAATAGATCGACAAAAGGAAAACAGTATATAAGAAGAGTTAATGAGTGTTCACTTGCGTTTTTTTTAGAAATCAGCTCACAGACACAATCAACCTGAAACCAGGATAAGAGTGATGTCAATTGGAGCTGTAACCAGAGGAGTGTTTCTTTTCGCTTATTATTTTGTCCCATTTTCCCCCTTGCCATGGAGGTCTATTCTAATTGGACTGCGTGGTGAATTCAGTCAGATGGGTATCGGTTTTTAGGGGTCGAAGAGAAATAACGTCTCATCTCTAAAGTTGAACAACCTGGACTTCAGGTGAGTTAAGGTTTAACATTCCTCTATGCCACATTACGCAAACTCTGATCTTATTTACCTCCTATACACGAATCATGCTGCTTGGCTCCGTATAAATGGCAGACTTACGGATCAGTTCGCTCTATCATGGGGAATCAGACACAATTGTCCTTTGTCGCCATTACTATTTAGCATCGTAATGGACACCCTTGAAAGTCACATACAGGAGCGTCACCTGCTTCGTGGGCTCCGATTTCATCGAGGCCCCTTATTGGCTTCACTATATGGAGATGATGTCCTGCTATTCGTCTGAGAACCCAAACTTATCTCCCCTCCTTCTCCGCGAGGTTTTGCAGTTCGGGTTTTTTTCTGGGCTTGTCATCAATTGGGCAAATCCGAAATATTCCCGCTAACAGATGCCACAGCCCCTTTTACTCTTGACTTCCCCCTCCGCTGGTGCAATGACCCCCCAAATACCTTGGGGTTTTTTGCACTGCAGTGCAGTGGAGGTCCTTTTGGCTTAATTATGGACCTGCAATTCACCGTTCATCGACACAAATTGACAGCGGGATCACCCTCCCCTTAACTATCGCCGGAAGAATAGCCATCATAAAAATGATGGTACTCCCTCGATTCTTAATATCTTTTTCTCAACATTCCCATTCCACTTCCCTCTAAATTCTCTGACAGGCTGCAGGGTGTGCTTATCAGACTGGTCCAGGCCAGTGGCCAGTTGCGCATCCGTTGCAGACATTGACAATGTCTTACCAACGGGGAGAGTTTGGCGTCCCAGATTTTATTTGTACTATTTAGTTGCCAAGGCACATTTTGCAAACTATTGATAACACCTGGATGCCAGACTGCAATATCTAAAACTGGAATGGTCCCAGGCTCATCCCCATTCTCTCTCAACTATTATACCTCATTGTCTATCTAGCTTGCCCACTGCGATACAGACCCTTCAGACAACATACTGGGCTTGGACAAGAATATGCTGATATCTGCGTGTTGATCTCCCTTGGACAACACATGTCTTTCCCCGATTATGGAAACTTTAGCCAAAAGAACACTATCTTGATGCGGGTTGCAGTCTTGTTCAAGTTTTCCATATTGCCCATCTGCAATCCATCACAGATCTCGCGGTAGGGACACGCTGTGTCTCATATGGACAGGTTTCTGCTACATGGGACACGCACCGCAGTGACGGCTGAACTTCGAGCGTCTACAACGGAACCGGCGGATTTCTCCCCGCTCTCACTTGTTATCATATCGGCTGATAGCACCCACCTGATTTCTGATTTTATCATTTAGCTCTTACACTTTGGCCACACAGGTGGGCATAGGGCGTGCTGCATGGGAAAGTGATCTTGGACACTCCTTTCCAGATAAGACATGGACCTGCTGTTACGGGCAAACCCGGTTTATCCCTTGCAATCATTGCCATAAGCTTTTTCACTTTAAATATATACATAGAGCGTACATTACACTTAAATTGCTAGCAAAGGTGGACCCCACTAAATCCCACAGTTGCCCTAGCTGTGCGACAGAGTTGACAGATTTCTCTCATTTAGCGTGGAAATGTGCACCAATATTACCATATTGGTGTGAAATCTTTTGCCATCTCCCCTTAATGATTGAATCTGAGCTGACCCACTCCCCAATAATGGATTTGCTAGGCTATGCTAAACCACTAGAGGCTGGAGTTCATTGTTTTTCTGCTAGTATCTTTCTCCTTGCTAAACGACAAGACTTTTAACACTGGGGTAGCCCTACAACCCCAACAATTAAGGCCTGGTGAGAGAATTAATATACTGCAACACCACTAGCGACACCTATACTTCCTTGCAACCATTTACCTCCTGACCCAAAAACATCTGGCAGCCACTTCGATCTTACTTTCTACTGTACCCTGAGGAGGCAGAGTGAATATAAACCTGTATGTTTCACTCTGCTGTACAGTATGCACACAGATTGATGATGTTAATGTGATGCCTTCTTGTCATTTTCCAATCGTGAAATGTAGGGTTTAACTGGCGTGATATGATGCTTTTTGCTTGGATATACACTTTCCCTCTCAAGCCATGCTTCTTGACATACCCTCTACCTCTGGACTGTAATTGAACAGTGCCTATATTGATTATGTTTCGATTCACATTTCAAATTATGCTTACTTATTTGTGCTCTAGTGTGTCATCTCGAATATCCCTGTGTGTTTGCTTTAAACAGAATTCATCACTTGCAGTAACTCAATAATCTGATCCCTTATTGGTGCAATGGTAACCTGTTCCAATCCAAGCACAGTGGTATGTGCCCTAGCTCCCCTTTAATGCAAGCAACAGATTGGAATTTTGCAGTCATATAAATCGATTATCTGGGACAGCCATACTAGATGATGAAAAAGCCAGAAGGATCATAGGAGTGGACCATAAAGGTTAATTAATTTTTGCTTAGCAAGTTTGGAAGGCCAATCACCTCGACGAAAGAATTATTGCCCATCACTCAGGACCAAACATTGCAAATCAAACATCTCAGGCAAGTTCCAAAATTACAGTTCAATACCCTCCCTCACTGTCTGCCGCCACTACATGAATCATCACTAACCATCATCACTCACACATTCACTCACTCATCATTGCAATAGTTGTAGCTACCTATTCCAATCCAAGCAAGGGTAGTTTAGGTTTTAGGTATTCAATCATCTTTGATGCAGGCAACACATTGGGATTTGATATTGGTAGGCAGTCTTGTAGATAGTAAATAATCTTCTAGGGCAGACCCTCTAGTGCTAAATGATGCAAAAAGAGATAGGCAATAGGCATGGGAGGGGGGCAGGCATTGTCCCTAATGTCATGAAGGAATTGTGTATGCTTCTTTGATGTACACTGGTCCAACTGCGATCCGGCAATATGTGTGATTATTAAAAAAGGTGGGGCAGCATAAATCTGACTCAAAAATAATAATGTTCCTCTGACTACTTTTTTGTTTTTTCATAAAGACAGACTTAAGTTTAATGAGAATAAAAATTAAAAGTTGTTTAGAGGCATTGGCCTACTTAGTCTTGGAATTAGAGTAGGTCTTCAAACCAATTACCCTCCTCCTCCTGTGCTGCTGTTTCAGGAACAGTATAATTGTGTGGTCTAAAAGGTTGGTTCATTTTGATCATAGTCAATCTCTTCACGTTTTGAGGGTAGAGACTAGTCCTTCTCACTGTTACAACTGCACCAGCTGCACTGAACCCATGTTCAGCAGACACACTGGTAACAGGACAAGCCAGATACTTTATTGCTAGCCTGCTGAGCTCTGGCCATTGGTGCATCTTCCCACACCAATACACCAATGGATTTTGATCCACATATACCTCTTCTGGATCATTCAGATACTCCTGGAACATCCTGTGGATGGTCAATGATGATGCCACTTTCTCAACCTGTTTTGCTAGTGCCTCCACACTGGACCTGTGCCATGCCAATTAAAACCAATCCAATGCAGAGGTTGAGTCTGGTCCTTCTGTTGCTGTTGTTGCCAGTGTTCTGGCTGGTGGTGTTGTTGGCTGTTGTGAGACAAGACTGCCCTCTCTGGAAGTTGAAGGCAGTACCCCACAATTGTGGGGTGGGGATCCAATTTCCAGACGTTCTTCTTTCAAGTCTCCGGCTTGAACTACAATCCAACTCTTGTATTTTAAAAACATCCCCTTCAAAATAAGGGATGAAAGTGGGCAGAATTATTTTGTACCGTGGATCAAGTAGTGTGGCACATATGTAATCTTTGGACTCAATGCTGTCATGTTGCAATTTTGTATTAGAAGCCAAGTGCAGGACTAAGCTCTTAACCAAGGTATGTGCTTCTGTGTTTTCATTCACACTTGCAGGGGCAAACCTTTCAGATACCTTCTTTACCTGGTATTTTAGGAGATGCAGCAATGAGATAGCTTGGCCCATCATTCTGTCGTCCTTGCTAAATTCCTGTACGAAAACCTGAAAAGGGAGTAGCATCTGTGTCAGGCATTTGACTAGTCCCCAGTTGTCCACATCCATGGCCATAGCTTCCCAAATGCATCCCCTCCTCTTTGAATTATATAGTCATTGATCTGTTTGTACTGCTCAAACAGACGTTGCAACATGTAATAGGTCGAGTTCCAATGTGTTTGGCACCTCCTGTAGCAGGCTTTTAACTGGTGCTCTATTATTACCCTGAATAATCCGCAACTGCTTCCTGGCTTTAAAAGAATAGCTGAAATGAGTGCAGATTCTTCTGCAGATGGTCATTATGTTGCTGGCTATGTCTTCCTTTTTGTGGATGTCTTGCAACACCAGGTTGATGCAAGGACCAAGCACAGGACCCTGAAATAGCCTCCGTCTGACAAGGCCTTGACTATGTTACTGCCTTTGTCCCTGGCAACAAATCCAATTCTATCACCTTTGAGTCACGACCATTCATACACACCTTGCTGTTAAATTCCTCCATAATGTCTATAGCTGGAGGTGATTTCTCCATGGCAAACATGGTTGCTCTTGAAACTTTCTTCAGAGCCAAGACCTGAAGATATCTTTTGATTTAACCCCGCAAAATAGATACCGTGTGCAGCGATGCACATGTAATCAGTCACCTGACAAATGGTCCACATGTCTGTCATCAGGTAAAGGGTGTAAACTACACTTTGCTGAAAAGCTTGTCCAACAAACTGCAGTACATCGTGATGCAGCGCTTGAACAGCAACTCTGGCAAAATAGGTCAAACTTGGTACCTTCCATTTGGGCAGATGGCTGTCACAAATTGTAAGAATCCCATTCCTTTCACAAAAGAAAAAGGGAGGAGGTCCCACGCTAACATTATTGCCATCTTGCCATTGTACAAATGTGCAGTTGGGTGGTTCCGCTTGTAGGGCCCCTCCTGCCTCAACATGCACATTACAGTAGCCTGGATTTTCTTATTTTCTGGAGCCACTGACACAGGCGTCTTTCAAGAAGCAGATGGTGGTGGTAGACTCACTGTGCCTAGTGGTGCGGCAGTCACTGTCTGCCATGGTGTCTCCATCTCACTCTAAATCTTATGCCATTTTGAAGTCACAGAGGTGGGTGAATCTGCTGGTGCACTGCTGGGGACAAGCTACTTTGCGTGAAGATGTCACCCTCTTCTTCCTCATCATCACTTTCCACTGTGATTGGACTCGTAGCTGATGTTACCGGGCTCTCCTCACCACCACGAGCATGTTCAGCAATTTTTCTAAGGTGCTCCTCCCATTTGTGTGGTGTTTTTTCATATGGGTCGTTTAGCCTCCAGTACCATAATTTGTACCAGACTTACCTCAATGAAAACTCATGCTGAAAATGCTGCATACTGCAATGTGCTCCCACTCTTTGCTAACCGTAAAAAAGTCCCAAACCTGGGAGGAGTACTTTTTTACTGTGCCACTGCCAATGCCTGAAGAAGAACTGGAGGTAGGTGGGCGTGTTGTCAATTGCCTCTCTGCTTCTCATGAGGTAGGGGTTGTACAGGTCTCATCTGGGGCTCTGCAAATATGGGAGCATATGGTGGTGCTACCTGTGCCACATCCCTGGGAGCAGGTTGAATAGTAATGTCAGACTCCACTGTGTCACTTTCCAGCATGACTGCATTGTCGTTGTCACCCTCCTCATCATCCCCTTCCATAAGTCTAAGTCTACTGAGAACTTTTTTTCCCTTGCCTCTCCTGTTGTCTCCTGGACCCTGCTGGGTTCCACTCCATTTGCCCATCATTCTCATTAGAAGGGGTGCTTGGAGAAAGTGGTGGAGTAATACCCTTCCTTTTCCCTGCTGGAGATCTGGGAGCCAATGATTCTTAAAGAGGAAATTTGTTATAACTTGTGTTCCCTGCTGCTCAGCTGATATGTATGTCATATGGATTGTTAGTACAACAAAATTCTTGCTCAGAAGGAAGCTCAACCTCCTGTTCTGCTCCAACATCAGGCAAATGTACGATTGCTCTGTTTCCTGAAACAATTGTGTACTACTTTGTGAAAGGGACAAATCCAATTCAACATCACTACTCGTCTGTGTCAACATGATTGCCGTGGCTGCCTCAGTAACAGACATGGTCTTGGGCTTAGTTTGGGGGGTGATGCTGTTGATGCAGAAGTGCTGCTTCTCACGTTGCTTGTTGGAGGCTGGTGTGGCAGGCACAAGTTTGCTGAAAAAGGTTCTGGTCAGCACACCAGTTGTGAAAATCTCCTTCTTCTCCTCCCTGCTGGCCACCTTCTTCACAGCACCTTTCTGTGGGGCCATCTTGAAGCTGTCATATGACAGTTGCACTTAGCCTCACAAGCTGAAGAGATGCCTGTGATGTGTAGTCAGTCAAGCATCATGTCGTGCACAGGTCTTCTATCTGGCAGTACTTTGGGTGATGTCTCTTTTCTTGTGCACCTAAAAGCAAACAAGCAAGAAGAACATCAGTGAAGCATGGTGTTGTTGTATTTCAATTTGTAGTACAAACAAACTATATAAGTGTGGTTATTTATATTATTATAATTAATTAGCAATACAGTGTAACTATCCATTCTTAAACCAAACCAACATAAACTTTCATGGTGTACAGTACACTCAGGAAGGATCAGAAAGAACAACAACATACAAATGTAACTGTTTGCTCTATGTACATCATGTTGGGATGTGGCACTCAGGGAGGTGCAGGTGACACTGGAATATCCTTAGACAATGAATGCTGTTGTGCACCTAGATCAGGCATGGGTTTGATGCCGGATGTTAGGAAAATGGAAAAATAAATGTTTTAATTAAAATTTAAAAAATTAGAATAAAAAAACTCAAAAAGACATTAACAATTTAAATACATTTGATTAAATGTACATTTTAAAAAACAAAACTAAAAAACTAAATTTAAAAAAAAGAAAAATTATGAAAAAAGTGAAATTAACCTCAAGCGTATGATTTATTAACCTGCTATCTCAACCATCCATGCAAGCCTATTGCAAAGGGCTACACTGGCTGGATGCACAATATGGCTGCCAGCCAGTGCCACATGGTCAACAACAGTGAGCAAGGAGGCATGGCCACAACAAGGAACACATGCATGCCTATGGTAAAAGCACACTGGCTGCCTAAACAAAATGTCCACCAACCACATGGACACAACAACAAGCAAGAAGGCATGGCGAACAAAGAGAAGACATGCAGTCCTATTGCAAAAGGACACTCGCTGCCTAAACAAAATGGCTTTCAGTCACATGGTCACTACAACAAACCAGGTGGCGTGGCCACAACAAAGATGACATGCAGGCTATGGAAAAAGCACATTGGCTGCCTAAACAAAATGGCCACCGACCACATGGTGAAACAGCTAGCAAGGAGGCATGGCCACAACAAAGAACACATGCAGGCCTATGGAAAAAGCAAAGAACACTGGTTGCCTACACAAAATGGCGGTCACAACAGCAAGCAAGAAGGCTTGGGGAACAAAGAAGACATGCAGGCCTATAGCAAAAGCAAACTGGCTGGCTACACAAAATGGCCACCAGCCACATGGTGACAACAAGCAGGAGTCCTCGAAAACAAAGAACACATGCAGGCCTATTGTTGGACCCGGCCTCGTGGCGTGGTCCTACCCCTCCCGCATGGCGGGCCCCGGACGACATCGGCCCTCCATCCAGCCCGGGTCGGCCTCGGACACACCTCTGCACGCCCTCCAAACCACCAGATCCTCCACCCGGCGGCCCACAACCACTGACAGGGCCCCCTCGGGCCGCCCCAGCATTACCGGTCCGGTGCCCACCCCGGACCCTCATTCCAGGCCCGACGCCATCTTGGGCCCATCACGTCACAGACACGTGGTCCCGGACCAGCCGCGGCCACGGCCCCAGCGAGCCCGCCATCGAGGCACCAAGAACCCTCCGGGTGGTAGAGTGGCCACTCCACCAGAGACAAGGAAAGGGGAGTTTCGATGGCTCTCCAACCATCCCCGGATGCCTGGTTTCGATCACCCTCCGGCCTCCCTGGGCTCCGGCTCCACCCCCCTGCTGGGTGTCTGGACACCATCATCCCGGCCCCTCTGACCCCCAGGCGAGAGGGTCCGGACATCAAAGGACTCCAGACCTATATCTGGGCCAGCCCCGGAGTAGGACGGCAGTTGTATCCCGGAGTCGAGAAGCCCTGCTGACGCTGTCGCGGCTGACCCTGAGACGAACTCCCCTTGCGGTGCTACCTGGAACCTGCTGGCGCTGCCGCGGTCCATCTTTGCTGTAACCACCTTGGAGCATGCTGGTGCTGCTGCGGTCCATCTTTGCTGTAACCATCTTGGAACCTGCTGGCGCTGTCGCGGTCCACACTCGCTGAACCATCTTGGAGCCTGCTGGCGCTGCCGCGGTCCACACTCGCTGAACCATCTTGGAACCTGCTGGCGCTGCCGCGGTCCACACTCGCTGAACCCTCTCGGAACCTGCTGGCGCTGCCGCGGTCCACACTCGCTGAACCATCTCGGAACCTGCTGGCGCTGCCGCGGTCCACACTCGCTGAATCATCTTGGAGCCTGCTGGCGCTGCCGCGATCCACGCTTGCTGAACCATCCTGGAACCTGCTGGCGCTGCCGCGGCCCCACCTTCCGGAACCCCCCAGCTCGAGGATTGAGAGCTGTGCGTAGGGTCCCATTGCAACCGACCATCTATAAGACTGTCCCGCTACCTTACCCCTTGCCACGAGACTTTCCAGATCTCTGGATCTGCTGTATATATTGAAACGATACTTATTGCCCGATAAATATTGAAAACTCTATCTATGTGTGGTGTATATTTGTAGTGGTGTGGTTACTCTGCTGTACGATTCTAGGAGAGGGCCCTCCCGTCGGAGGCCTCTCGACATCGCTCGGTCCCTTCTCTAAAGGAGGGGTAGACCTAGGGGTGGTCAATCAGACACCTTCTGCCTCCCCCGGGTTCGCCTTTCTAACATTGGTGGCAGGCGCTGCGATCCGAGCCAACGCAAAATCGTACAGAGAGTGATCTACCCGCTACGACGGAAAAACACACAGAGACCATGACGACCCAAGGAACCAACCTACCTGCCGAATTCCAGAAAGAGAAGATAGGAGAATACAGCCACAAAGAACTAAAACAATTCTGTAAAGACATGGGTATCGCTACCACTGGCCTGAGCACAAAAGAGGACTTCAAATCGGCCCTACAAGCCTGGGTGGAAACCCGAGACAGACCACCCCAAGAGGAGAATGGCCCGAACGGGCAACAGGAAACCAGCGCACCCCCGACGGGGGAAAGAACCGCAACACTAAACGCGGACCTCATCTATGAAGACGCTCGAGAACGAGAGCGCAACCGGCTACACGAAGTGGAACTTGCACGACTCCGGCTAGACGGAGAACTCCAGCTAGCGGAGAAAAAGATAGCCCTCGAGCAACTACGTCTGGAGGGGGATCTAGAAGAGAAACGGAGACAACGTGACCTCGAAGAAAAACGACTAGCCTATGAACATGAACGAGGCCTGAGAGAACTAGAAATCAAGGCCAAGATCAACGAAGATAGCGCGGCCGGGGCCAAGACCGCGGCCCCTCCCGTGGACACCAAGGTTCACCTACCGAAAGATGTAGTCAAAGAATACTACAAGAACGATGATATCCAACAATGGTTCAAAGCCTACGAGGTGGCCATGACCGCCCATCGGGTGCCCCTGAAGGATTGGGGCGCCGGCCTGTGGGGAAAGTTCATCAACGAAGGGAGAGACGCCCTGCTGGAACTCCCTGACACCGAAATGACCTCCTATGAACACATGAAAACGGCCCTACTCACGCGCTACGGACTCACCCCCGAAATGTACCGGCAGAGGTTCCGAGACTGTAAAAAAATCCCCGGTACCACTTGGGTAGAATATGTGAACTTTTTTAGCAGAGCCTTCGAGGGGTGGGTCAAAGGCAGTAAGGTCACTACCTACCAGCAGTTGGTCGACCTGATGTTATGGGAGCACCTCTCCAACAACTGCTTCATTGAACTACGACAGCACCTCCTCGACAGCAAGTTGACCGAGCCGCGGAAGGTAGCGGTCAAAGCAGATCGGTGGGCGAGCAACCGCGTCCACCGGAACACCACAGGAGAATACGGACGAGGGTCCCCGGGGAAGCACCGGCCGCGAGGCGGCGGGTCTGGCATCAGCCGAGGTCGAGACCTTCCGCCGGGGTCTTCGCCCGCCTCCTCTACACTAGCCGCCAGCCCGAGGGGGGCCCATCCAACCCGACCGGGGCCACGCCCCAACGTTACGTGCCACAGATGCCAGCGGCTGGGTCACTATGCCAATGATCCTCTCTGCCCCATGAACCAGCGGCCCGGGCACCACCGGGCCCCCCGGTCGACAAATCACTGCAGCTGCTCTGAGCGCAGAAAAGGATGAAGAAGAAGAGGTCCCTATGGAACCAGAAGAATGGGAGTCCGCGGCCATGTGCCTCGCCTCCCTGGGCGACAAACACATGATCCCCCGAGACCAGATTCCGATCAACACCCAGAAGTACTGCCAGTGGGTCACCATCAACGGACGCCGGGCTGAGGCTCTCCGTGATACGGGGGCCAGCATAACCGCCGTCCGCTGCCATCTGGTGATCCCAGAACAAATCTTGCCCCAAGTTCTGTGCCCTGTCCGGTCAGCGGACAATTCCGAGAGCCTGTGCCAGATGGCCCGCATCCCCTTCGAGTGGGGAGGAGTGTCCGGCCTGCTGAAAGTCACCGTCCGAGATGATGCCCCGGTGGACTGCCTCCTAGGGAATGACCTGGAAAGTTCCCCCTGGGCACAGATCGAGCGAAGAGAGCATCTGGGGATGCTAGGCCTTCCTGAATGGGTTTGCGTAACGACCCGATCCATGTCCACCCGGGACGCCGTCCCAACCGAAGACAAGCTGCCGGAAGAACCTGAATGGCCGGCACCTCCGCCCCCCGCCACTGCCACGGCCGAACCCGAACTGGGGCCGCAGGGCCCCAGCCATGAAGAACTTCCCGAGCGCGGGCCCCTTCCCGAACTAGCCCAGTGGCGCCAAGAAGGGGGCCCCACCCGTGAGCAGTTCCGTCGGGAACAAAAGACATGTCCTTCCCTTGAGGGACTCCAACAACAAGCCGCCACGCAAGCCACAGGAGACTCCTCGGGGTCCCACTGGGTCTATTGGGACCAGGACCTCCTGTACAGTGAACAAAAGATCGCCGAGCTGGGGGCCGGCCAAGTGCTAGTTGTCCCCCTCCACTTCAGAGACTTTCTCTTAAACCTGGCACATGATGTGCCCCTCGCCGGGCACCTGGGGCAGGACAAAACCTACAGCCGCCTGGTGACCCACTTTTATTGGCCGAAGATGCGCCGCGATGTGTACAACCACTGCCAAACCTGTCCGACCTGCCAAGTCAGCGGAAAGAGTGGGGGGAAAACCAAGGCCCCACTCCAACCGTTTCCCGTGGTGACCACTCCCTTCGAGCGAGTAGGGATCGAGATTGTGGGGCCCCTGGATCCTCCAACCTCCCAGGGGCACCGCTTCATCCTCGTCCTGGTGGACCATGCCACCCGCTACCCAGAAGCTATCCCCCTCCGGACTATCACAGCCCCCGTAGTGGGTCGGGCGCTAATGGGGATCTTCTCCCGAGTCGGCTTCCCCCGAGAGGTCGTCAGTGATCGGGGCACAAACTTTATATCGAAATATATGCGGTCCCTGTGGCAACAGTGCGGGGTCGCGTATAAGTTCACCACCCCGTATCACCCTCAAGGGAATGGACTAGTGGAGCGATTTAATAGCACCCTGAAAGGAATGATCAAGGGCCTAGAAGAGCCCCTCCGGCGCAAATGGGACGTTCTGCTGCCATGCCTCCTGTTCGCCTACCGGGAGGTACCCCAGAAGTCCCTGGGGTTCAGCCCCTTTGAACTATTATATGGACACCCGGTGCGAGGCCCCCTCAGCCTGGTCAAGGAAGGCTGGGAGCTGGCCGCCTCCGATACCCCGCCTGATGTTTTCCGATACCTCTTGACTCTCCGCAAACAGACTCGGAAGTTCCGGGAACTGGCCGAAACCAACCTGACGGCCAGTCAAGAGGAGATGAAGCGCTGGTATGATGAAAATGCCTCGTCCATTGAATTCGAGCCGGACCAGCAGGTCTGGGTCATGTCCCCGGTCGACCCCGGCGCCCTCCAGGACAGATGGACGAGGCCCTTCAAAGTGGTGGAGCGCAAGAGCCCCGTCACCTACCTAGTGGACATGGAGTCCCCCCGGAACCCCCTCCGGGTCCTACACGCCAACCGGCTCAACCCCCACTTTGTCTGCACCGAACTGAGCCTGTTGTTGGCTACCGATGACGGAGCAGAGGACGACTCCGAGCCTCTACCAGACCTCCTGAGCACCTCTGAGAAAGATGGCTCCGTCGAGGGAGTCTCCCTCTCTCCCGCGCTGACACCCAAACAGCGCCAGGACTGCCAAGAACTGCTGGGTCAATTTGCGAACTTATTTTCCCTCACCCCCGGAGTCACCCAGTGGTGTGTTCACGACGTCGACACCGGGGACAGTCCGCCCGTGCGGCACCGAGCCTACCGAGTCCCCGACCGAGTCCGGGCCTGCATCCAAGCCGAAGTTTCCAAGATGCTAGCCCTAGGGGTAGTCGAACCTTCAGACAGTCCATGGGCCAGTCCCGTCGTCCTGGTCCCTAAGGCCGCCGCCCCCGGGGTGCCCCCGGAGCTGCGGTTCTGTGTCGACTACTGGGGACTGAATGCCGTCACCAGGACCGATGCCCATCCCATTCCCCGAGCGGATGAACTGATCGATCGCCTGGGAGCCGCCAGGTACCTCAGCACCTTCGACCTCACGGCCGGATACTGGCAAATCGGCCTCACGACAGGGGCACAAGAACGATCCGCTTTCTCGACCCCCGATGGCCACTTCCACTTCAACGTGATGCCCTTCGGCATGAAGAATGCTCCGGCCACCTTCCAGAGACTAGTGAATCGGGTGCTGGCAGGGCTGGAAGAGTTCAGTGCCGCCTATCTGGACGATATTGCGGTGTACAGCCTCTGTTGGGACGAGCACCTGACCCACCTCTGGAAGGTCCTGACGGCCCTCCAACGGGCCGGACTACCAATAAAAGCCAGCAAGTGCCAGGTCGGTCAAGGGTCCGTGACCTATCTGGGACACCAAGTGGGGAGCGGCTAAGTGGCTCCCCTTCAACCCAAGATCGACGCCATCCAGGCCTGGGAGCCCCCCGTCACCCAGACCGCTGTCCGAGCCTTCCTGGGGCTCACTGGATACTATCGGTGGTTCATAAAGAACTATGGGAGCATTGTGGGGCCCCTCACAGAACTAACCTCCAAGAGACTACCCCCGAAGGTGCACTGGACTCCCGAGTGCCAAGTAGCCTTTGAGACACTAAAGACTGCCATGTGCACTGCCCCGGTGCTCCAGGCCCCCGACTACAGCCGAGAGTTCATCGTCCAAACTGACGCCTCGGAACACGGCATTGGGGCCGTACTGTCCCAAATGAACTCTGACGGAGTTGGCCTTCCTGTGGCCTTCATCAGCCGGCGCCTGCTGGCCCGAGAACAACGATGGAGCACCATCGAGAGGGAAGCATTCGCCGTCGTATGGGCCCTAAAGAAGCTCCGGCCCTTCCTCTTCGGCACCCACTTCCGAGTACAGACCGACCACCGGCCCCTGCGGTGGTTGATGCAGATGCGGGGCGAGAACCCGAAGTTGCTACGTTGGTCCATCTCCCTCCAAGGGATGAACTTCACCGTGGAACATCGCCCTGGCAACGACCACGCCAACGCTGACGGCCTCTCCAGATTCTTCCGCCTTGGCGAGGAGAATCCCCAAGAAGATGGGTGACTCTCCCCTGCCTTCAGCTGGGGGGGACGCGTGTTGGACCCGGCCTCGTGGCGTGGTCCTACCCCTCCCGCATGGCGGGCCCCGGACGACATCGGCCCTCCATCCAGCCCGGGTCGGCCTCGGGCACACCTCTGCACGCCCTCCAAACCACCAGATCCGCCACCCGGCGGCCCACAACCACTGACACGGCCCCCTCGGGCCGCCCCGGCATTACCGGTCCGGTGCCCACCCCGGACCCTCATTCCAGGCCCGACGCCATCTTGGGCCCATCACATCACAGATACGTGGTCCCGGACCAGCCGCGGCCACGGCCCCAGCGAGCCCGCCATCGAGGCACCAAGAACCCTCCGGGTGGTAGAGTGGCCACTCCACCAGAGACAAGGAGAGGGGAGTTTCGATGGCTCTCCAACCATCCCCGGATGCCTGGTTTCGATCACCCTCCGGCCTCCCTGGGCTCCGGCTCCACCCCCCTGCTGGGTGTCTGGACACCATCATCCCGGCCCCTCTGACCCCCAGGCGAGAGGGTCCGGACATCAAAGGACTCCAGACCTATATCTGGGCCAGCCCCGGAGTAGGACGGCAGTTGTATCCCGGAGTCGAGAAGCCCTGCTGACGCTGACGCGGCTGACCCTGAGACGAACTCCCCTTGCGGTGCTACCTGGAACCTGCTGGCGCTGCCGCGGTCCATCTTTGCTGTAACCACCTTGGAGCCTGCTGGCGCTGCCGCGGTCCATCTTTGCTGTAACCATCTTGGAACCTGCTGGCGCTGCCGCGGTCCACACTCGCTGAACCATCTTGGAGCCTGCTGGCGCTGCCGCGGTCCACACTCGCTGAACCATCTTGGAACCTGCTGGCGCTGCCGCGGTCCACACTCGCTGAACCATCTTGGAACCTGCTGGCGCTGCCGCGGTCCACACTCGCTGAACCATCTTGGAACCTGCTGGCGCTGCCGCGGTCCACACTCGCTGAACCCTCTCGGAACCTGCTGGCGCTGCCGTGGTCCACACTCGCTGAACCATCTCGGAACCTGCTGGCGCTGTCGCGGTCCACACTCGCTGAATCATCTTGGAGCCTGCTGGCGCTGCCGCGGTCCACGCTCGCTGAACCATCCTGGTGCCTGCTGGCGCTGCCGCGGCCCCACCTTCCGGAACCCCCCAGCTCGAGGATTGAGAGCTGTGCGTAGGGTCCCATTGCAACCGACCATCTATAAGACTGTCCCGCTACCTTGCCCCTTGCCACGAGACTTTCCAGATCTCTGGATCTGCTGTATATATTGAAACGATACTTATTGCCCGATAAAGATTGAAAACTCTATCTATGTGTGGTGTATATTTGTAGTGGTGTGGTTACTCTGCTGTACGATTCTAGGAGAGGGCCCTCCCGTCGGAGGCCTCTCGACATCGCTCGGTCCCTTCTCTGAAGGAGGGGTAGACCTAGGGGTGGTCAGTCAGACACCTTCTGCCTCCCCCGGGTTCGCCTTTCTAACACCTATGGAAACTGACTATATAAAAAATGGCCCCATGAATCATGGCAAGGAAACAAACACACATGGTGGCCTATGGTAAACACACTCACACACTGGGCAGGCAAGGAGGCATGGTAACACAAAAAACACAGCTTTAATTGATTAATGCCAAATATGAAAATTAACAGGCCTAACATTTTTTACAACAACAAACATCCTCCTTAGGCATTACCCGACCTATACACTGTTTGTAGGGGGAATAAAAGTGAGATATCACAAAAAACACATTTTGTATTTCAACCAATGCCATCCATGGCCTAAATGATGTTTCAATCCAACAGACACCACAGAAACAGTTGTTTCATGCACCCATGTCTAATACTGGGCCTACTGTCTGGAAGTCACATTGGCAGACTAGGCCTCATAGTGAATTAAAAGGATGTTGCACATGTAATAAAAAACAAGGCAAAAAGTACTAAACTGTGCAACTTTTTTCAAGTACAAAATAAGAACAATTACATGTCAATAAACAACAACCCACAAGGAGGCATGGTCACAACAAAGAACACATACAGGCCCATGGTAAAAGCACACTGGCTGCCTACACACAATGGCTGCCAGCCACATGGTCCCTACAACAACAAGGAGGCCTGGAAAACAAAGAATCGATGCAGGCCTATGGACACTGAATATACAAAATGCTCCCTGGCCACATGGCAAGGGGAAAAAAGATTTCTGGCCAGCTCACTCACACACTAACCAGACAAAGGAGGAATGGTGACACAGAGAACACAGCATTAATTCAGCAATATCAAAAACGAAAATTAACAGGGCTAAAAATGTTTACAACACATATCCTCCAAAGGCATTACCCCACATATACACTGCATGGGGGAAAGTAAAATACCACACAAAACACATTTTGTATTTTAAACCAATGCCATCCATGGCTATGATGTTTCAATCCAACAGACACCACAGAAATAGTTGTTTTTTACACCCATGACTTATACTGGGCCTACTCACCAGGAGGCACTTTGGCAGACTAGGCCACATAGTGAATTAATAGAATATTGCACATGTATTAAAACACATTGTCTTCTAACCGCCGTGAGACGCCTACAGCCATCTTCTGCAGTCGCGTCGTTCCGAACACGCATACGGACGGAATTTGACTCGTATAATCGAGCATTAAGCCGCTCCCCGTGGTTACATCTTCTACACATCGTGAGACGCCAAACAGACATTTCCTGTTACAGCGTCCTGGTAGTCAAGTAGATATTTTATATTTGACTCGTATCGTTTGGGTCTTTTACTTCTGGAATTTAATAGTGACACATGACGAATTGCGTTATTTCATCACTTCCTATTTACGCACTTGGGCGTTCTCACTTAAATTGCTTGGCAGAATCCCTTTTCTTCAAATGCCTTTTCTATTTTAGATATAATACACATGCCTTTCTGGGTTGCATGCTTGTGATTATCTGTCGACATATTGTGTCAGTAGGAACTACCACTGTACTCTCTGGATTAGTTGTTCGTTTTAACAAATAAGATTACTGTGTGGCTCCTGAAGAAGGCGTTCTTTTAACGCCGAAACGCGCGTCGAGTTCATTAATTGCCCCTCTTTTTTAATATGGTCGCTATTTTGAATTGTTTATTAACCATTGTATATTTTTATTAAATAATGTATTCATTGATGAGCATTATATAATACATAATTTGTTGATTTTATTATGTTTGCTTAATAAATAAGAATCTTTTTGATGACAGATTTTTTTACTGTATGTTTTTCTACTTTGAAACCTTGTCCCTTCCATTGTTATGTTATTGCCTAGGATTTGATACGCACAATTAAAACACATTGTGAAAATGTACTAAACTGTGCATAATTTTTCCTGAACAATATAAGAAAAATGATATGCAAAAAAAAACAACAACCACCAGCAAGGAGGCATGGCCACAAACAAAGAACACATGCCATAGGCTACGCAAAATGGCCCCCAGCCAAATGGCCACAACAACAAACAGGAGGCCTGGAAATCAAAGAACACATGCAGGCCTATGGCAAAATCACACTGGCTGTCTACACAAAATGGCCACGGACCACATAGTCAAACAGGAAGAAAGGAGGCATGGCCATATTTTCAGCACTTATCTGTGCATACTTCGAACAGCAAATATAAATGAAAAATGCTTTTAATTGTGTTCTAGAGCATCCTGCATTATCCATGACTGATAATGAAAGGGAACAGAGACAGAAAAGTCACATTACAAATGAATGCATACCGTTTCTATTTAAAACCCTATTTAGTTGAGACAAGATCTTTGCAGGCTCTTTAAACATCGCATGGCTGGCATTTTTCTTTTTGCAACCCTACTTTATATTCCTTTTCATGAAACGCATTCTCACATTACAGCAAAGCCCAATGGGCGTTGCACGCCTGCAGAAGACAGGGTGGGGTCAGGTAAACAATACCTGGATCTTCGTTTTCAGGAAATGCATTCTCACACCACATCAAAGCCCTTTCAGCCCATTGGGCGTTGCCCGCCTGTGGAAGACAGGGTGGGGCCAGGTAGTCAATATCTCTACAGTGCCAAAATACACACTTTTCAACTCACACACCTCTGGCACATGAACGCCCTGGGGAGGGGGGGCTTCAGATCCGCCTGCCCTCCCCCTTCTTCACCTGCCGGGCCCCGCCTCCTTCTTCGCCTGCCTGGGCCCCCGGCTGCTTGTAACCGGAGCCCCCCCATCCCTGCCCACACATGTCAAAGCCTCTATTTCTGGGAAATCAGCCCGTCTCCTGCCTTAGAGGCGGCTTCCGGCCGGTGGAGGGCGCTAGAGCACCGCAGGCGAAGGTAAACAGATGCGGCATCTCAAGTTCAACCGGCTGTCTGTCATCACAGCTGTCAACGGAAGCGAGGGCTTCTAGGCACTGTCCCAGCACAGGCAGCGAGACCTTCTAAGCACTGTTAGAGTGAAGGAAGCGAGGGCTTCTAAGCACTGTCCGAGCACAAAGAATAAGGTCTTCTAAGCACTGTGAGCACAGGAAGCGAGGGCTTCTAAGCACTGTCCGAGCACAGGAAGCGATGGCTTCTAAGCACTGTTAGAGCACAGGAAGCAGGGGCTTCTAAGCACTGTTAGAGCACAGGAAGCGAGGGCTTCTAAGCACTTCCAGAGCATAAGCACTGTTAGAGCACAGGAAGCGAGGGCTTCTAAGCACTGTTAGAGCACAGGAAGCGAGGGCTTCTAAGCACTGTTAGAACACAGGAAGCAAGGGCTTCTAAGCACTGTTAGAGCACAGGAAGCAGGGGCTTCTAAGCACTGTTAGAGCACAGGAAGCGAGGGCTTCTAAGCACAGCTAGAGCATAAGCACTGTTAGAGCACAGGAAACGAGCGCTTCTAAGAACTGATAGAGCACAGGAAGCGACGAAAGCGCGGGCTTCAAGAACTGTAGCAAAAAAAAGCACATGTTTCTGAGCGCAAAAAACGCGTGCCTCTAAGCACTGCAAGAGCACTATTAAAGCTGAGTCGCAGCACATGCAGTGAGGGATTCGAAGCACCGTTAGAGCACAAAGAACAAGGGGGCATATTATCAAGGGGGTTTATCTCCGCTTTTTTGGCTTTAAAAGCCAAGAAAGCGGAGATAAAATTATCTCCCTATTACCTAGCTGTCGCTAACACCAGTTAGCGACAGCTAGTAGGAGATAGCGACCATCTTGGGCCCCACTTTGCATGTCAGTGATATTTATCACTAATGACATGCAAAGTGGGCGTGCCAAGATGGTAGCGACTGGAAACAGTCGCTAACATCGCTATCTCCTATTACCAACTTTTGGAGATATTCGCGCTAAGCGCGAATATCTCCAAAAACTAACACCTGCCCTGAGCAGTTCTTAGCCATGTTATCCAATGGGAGGTGGATAACATGGCTGAGCATTAGCTCGGTAATGCATGAATATCGCTGACTTTTCAGCGATATTCATGCATTGCGGCCGTTTTTTATCGCATTTGCGATAAACCTTGATAATAGCAAGGTTTATCTGCGATAATTTCTGACGATACTTAGCGTTAAAAAATTCGTTGCTAAGCATCGTTAGTGATAAATATCGCTTAACTCTGGTAAAAAGTAAAAAAAGTCCACATTTGTAAAGCGCACAATCACCCGTAAGGGTCTCTAGGCGCTGGGGGCCGTCGGGAAGATTAAGCGAGCTATTGCCCAGAGTCACATGGTGCTGGGCTGACCTGCCGCCGGAGCCGGGGATCGAACCGTGGTCCCCAGATTCCAGCGTCAGTCGCCCTGGCCGCGGCGCCACACCTCTCTACTCTGGTAATATGCCCCAAGGTCTTCTAAGCACTGTGAGCCAGGAAGCGAGGGCTTCTAAGGCCTGTTAGAGCACAGGAAGCAGGGGCTTCTAAGCACTGTTCGAGCACAGGAAGCGAGGGCTTCTAAGCACTTTTAGAGCACAGGACGCGAGGGCTTCGAAGCACTGTTAGAACTCAGTCAGGACAGGCAGCGAGGGCTTCGAAGCACTGTTAGAGCTCAGTCAGGACAGGCAGCGAGGGCTTCGAAGCACTGTTAGAGCTCAGTCAGGACAGGCAGCGAGGGCTTCTAGGCAATAATAAATCCAAGCCCGTCTACAAAAGTAATGGGGAAAACGGGGCGGCCAAGGGAAGCACCCAGAGAGGCCTCATAATTACTAAAGTACGGCAAAGTCTCTGCCGTACTTTAGTAATTATGAAGTCGGGAAAGAAGAGAGATGAAAGCAGCGTTCGCTGGAGCCATTGCTGACAGTAAGGGCTTCTAAGCGCTTCTAGAGTCAGCTCACAAGCAGAGAGCAAAATAAGGGGAGCAGAGACAAACAACTACAGAGGGTCCATTGTGGAGGGAAGGAAGAAAGGAACGGGTGAAACCCGAGGAAAGAGAGAGAAATGAGCCACTGTAGAGAGCCTCCCCCGAGGCCTGCAGCCTGGGCGGCACAGAGGGCTTCTAGGCGCTGTTAAAGAGGACCAGAGCTCGACGGAAGGAATGAAAATGAAACTTCGTGTTTTCTCATTTCACACCTCACTCTCTGTGCGGGAAGCTCTCGCCCCTCCCGCGCCTGGTAAGGGATGAGGCTCGCGCGTGTCTCATCAATGCAACCCCCGCCCCCCCATCCCCCCATCCCCCCGCCTCCCTCCCTCTCCCTCCATCCTCCGAGACCCAGGGCGGCGCCGAGCTCAGGGCTTCAGGTCGGAGCTCGTCCTCACCTCCAGGCTGTGATTGTTGCCCCCCTCATCATGACCTGGGGAGCCCCCCTCCTCCTGCTCCTGGGGGGGCTCTGGCTGCAGCCGGCCCGGGCAGGTGAGTGACCTGGGGGGCCTGGGGGGCCTGGGGGCGGGGGGGGGGGCATCGAGGGCGGGGGGTGGGGGCACATCGAGGGTGGGGGAGTCGATCAGTGTAACACACCGATGTGTGTCGGTATCTTCGTAACAACACATGGGAGAGGGCTTTGTGGGATCAGTGTAATGTAACCATACACGCCAACCCTCCCGATTCAGGCGGGAGACTCCCGACTTCAAGGCTGCTCTCCCGCCTCCCGGTTCCTGCATGCAGAAACCCAATTTGGATTCCCGAATCATGATCTGCTCGAGCAAACGCTAAAGTGAGATGTTTGTGCTGTTAGGCACCTTCCCACCCCCCCTCCAAGCATGACCTCTAACATCAAAGGTTAATTCTTTGTCCTTAATTCTTGGAGGGGGAGATTAGAGGGTGTGACAGGTCTCGACATTTTATTTTTGACAGCCGCACACAAAAACAAAGTTTAACACTGAGTTTTTGTTTGTGTTATGTTTTTGCCAAAAATAAATTACTGACTGTCCCCATCAATGCCAATAGACCAGATTCAGGCAGAATGCCTCTGCTTCAATATAGGTCAATGGGTAAACTACATTCTCCTATTTATTTTTAATCTCTCACCTGTCAGCCCTAAAATGTTGGCATATGTGGTATAACACCAGAAAGAGGGCTTTGTGTGGATCAGAGTAACAGGGTGAGGAATGTGTGTGAGGATATTTGAAACAACACTTGGGGTGAGGGCTGTATGTGGGGATGAGTGTAACAAGGGGTGTGGGCTGTGTGTGGAGATCAGTGTAACACAGGGTGTGGGCTGTGTGTGGAGATCAGTGTAACACGGGGTGAGAGCTGTGTGTGGAGATCAGTGTAACACAGGGTGTGGGCTGTGTGTGGAGATCAGTGTAACACGGGGTGAGAGCTGTGTGTGGGGATCAGTGTAACAAGGGATGTGGGCTGTGTGTGGAGATCAGTGTAACACGGGGTGAGAGCTGTGTGTGGGGATCAGTGTAACATGGGGTGAGGGCTGTGTGTGGGGATGAGTGTAACAAGGGGTGTGGGCTGTGTGTGGAGATCAGTGTAACACGGGGTGAGGGCTGTGTGTGGGATCAGTGTAACATGGGGTGAGGGCTGTGTGTGGGGACCCGTGTAACACGGGGTGAGGGCTGTGTGTGAGGAGCAGTGTAACAAGGGGTGTGGGCTGTGTGTGGAGATCAGTGTAACATGGGGTGAGGGCTGTGTGTGGGGACCTGTGTAACACGGGGTGAGGGCTGTGTGTGGGGATCAGTGTAACACGGGGTGAGGGCTGTGTGTGGGGATGAGTGTAACACGGGGTGAGGGCTGTGTGTGGGATCAGTGTAACACGGGGTGAGGGCTGTGTGTGGGGATGAGTGTAACAAGGGGTGTGGACTGTGTGTTGGGACCCGTGTAACACGGGGTGAGGGCTGTGTGTGGGGATCAGTGTAACACGGGGTGAGGGCTGTGTGTGGGATGAGTGTAACACGGGGTGAGGGCTGTGTGTGGGGATGAGTGTAACAAGGGGTGTGGGCTGTGTGTTGGGACCCGTGTAACACGGGGTGAGGGCTGTGTGTGGGGATCAGTGTAACACAGGGTGAGGGCTGTGTGTGGGGATCAGTGTAACACGGGGTGAGGGCTGTGTGTGGGGATCAGTGTAACATGGGGTGAGGGCTGTGTGTGGGGATCCGTGTAACACGGGGTGAGGTCTGTGTGTGGGGATCAGTGTAACAAGGGGTGTGGGCTGTGTGTGGGGATCCGTGTAACACGGGGTGAGGTCTGTGTGTGGGGATCAGTGTAACACAGGGTGTGGGCTGTGTGTGGGGATCCGTGTAACTCGGGGTGAGGGTTGTGTGTGGGGATCAGTGTAACACGGGGTGAGGGCTGTGTCCGGGGATCAGTGTAACACGGGGCGAGGGCTGTGTGTGGGGATCAGTGTAACACAGAGGGCTGTGTGTGGGGATCAGTGTAACACGGGTTGAGGTCTGTGTGTGGAGATCAGTGTAACACGGGTTGAGGTCTGTGTGTGGAGATCAGTGTAACACTGGGTGAGAGCTGTGTGTGGGGATCTGTGTAACACAGGGTGAGGGCTGTGTGTGGGGATAAGTGTAACACGGGGTGAGGGCTGTGTGTGGGGATCTGTGTAACACAGGGTGAGGGCTGTGTGTGGGGATAAGTGTAACACAGGGTGAGGGCTGTGTGTGGGGATCAGTGTAACACAGGATGAGGTCTGTGTATGGGGATCAGTGTAACACGGGGTGAGGGCTGTGTGTGGGGATCCGTGTAACACGGGGTGAGGGCTGTGTGTGGGGATCATTGTAACATGGGGTGAGTGCTGTGTGTGGGGATATTTGTAAGGGTTCAGTGACTTAATATCGGGGGACATAATATAGAATGCCCAAAATATCGACTCCAAAATATCGAAGGACAAAATATAGAATCCCTATCTACAAACAGGTAAGTACTAAAATATCGAATCCAAAATATAGATTGTTAAAAATATAGTTAACTAAAATATCAAAATTTTAAAATATATTAAAAATGATATGAAATTAATTAAATATTAAAAACAATTGAATAAAACATACTTAAAATAATGTAAAAAATCTCAAAACATAAAAATAATAAATTTAATGTAAAAAAAAAGTAGAGAATTTGTTGGATAGCGAGAGGGTAAAAATTGCTATTCCCACTCAAGTGAGTGCAATAGTAGGGAAAGCGTTGGATAGCATAGGGATAAAATTACTATTCCCACTCCAAAGAGTGCAACAGTAGGGAAAGCGTTGGATAGTGGAGGGGTAAAAATTACTACAAATGGGGGTGGGGTCGCACACTACTCACACACCGGCGGTGTCGCCCCTAAGGACTCTGGTCAATGTAGTAAAGTGTTCGCGATGCATCATCTTTCGATCTTCTGCTATCTTCGCTGTCTTCGCCATCCCTGGACACGTGTTTCGGGGTATTACCCCTCATCAGCAGGGATAGGCCGTGTACTGGGGTTGCCGATGGCTGCCAATATCTGCCAGGTATAGTACCACTCAGGCGCGTAGGTGCGGGATCCCGGGCTCGTCAGCCCGCTGCTCAAGGGAGCTTTAAAGTTACAAATGGGGGTGGGGTCGCACACTACTCACACACCGGCAGTGTCGCCCCTAAGGACTCTGGTCAATGTAATAAAGTGTTCGCACTTTCGATCTTCTGCTATCTTCGCTGTCTTCGCCATCCCTGGACACGTGTTTCGGGGTATTACCCCTCATCAGCAGGGATAGGCCGTGTACTTGGGTTGCCGATGGCTGCCAATATCTGCCAGGTATAGTACCACTCAGGCGCGTAGGTGCGGGATCCCGGGCTCGTCAGCCCGCTGCTCAAGGGAGCTTTAAAGTTACAAATGGGGGTGGGGTCGCACACTACTCACACACCGGCGGTGTCGCCCCTAAGGACTCTGGTCAATGTAGTAAAGTGTTCGCGATGCATCATCTTTCGATCTTCTGCTATCTTCGCTGTCTTCGCCATCCCTGGACACGTGTTTCGGGGTATTACCCCTCATCAGCAGGGATAGGCTGTGTACTGGGGTTGCCGATGGCTGCCAATATCTGCCAGGTATAGTACCACTCAGGCGCGTAGGTGCGGGATCCCGGGCTCGTCAGCCCGCTGCTCAAGGGAGCTTTAAAGTTACAAATGGGGGTGGGGTCGCACACTACTCACACACCGGCGGTGTCGCCCCTAAGGACTCTGGTCAATGTAGTAAAGTGTTCGCGATGCATCATCTTTTGATCTTCTGCTATCTTCGCTGTCTTCGCCATCCCTGGACACGTGTTTCGGGGTATTACCCCTCATCAGCAGGGATAGGCCGTGTACTGGGGTTGCAGATGGCTGCCAATATCTGCCAGGCATAGTACCACTCAGGCGCGTAGGTGCGGGATCCCGGGCTCGTCAGCCCGCTGCTCAAGGGAGCTTTAAAGTTACAAATGGGGGTGGGGTCGCACACTACTCACACACCGGCGGTGTCGCGCCTAAGGACTCTGGTAAATGTAGTAAAGTGTTCACGATGCATCATCTTTCGAACTTCTGCTATCTTCGCTGTCTTCGCCATCCCTGGACACGTGTTTCGGGGTATTACCCCTCATCAGCAGGGATAGGCCGTGTACTGGGGTTGCCGATGGCTGCCAATATCTGCCAGGTATAGTACCACTCAGGCGCGTAGGTGCGGGATCCCGGGCTCGTCAGCCCGCTGCTCAAGGGAGCTTTAAAGTTACAAATGGGGGTGGGGTCGCACACTACTCACACACCGGCGGTGTCGCCCCTAAGGACTCTGGTCAATGTAGTAAAGTGTTCGCGATGCATCATCTTTCAATCTTCTGCTATCTTCGCCATCCCTGGACACGTGTTTCGGGGTATTACCCCTCATCAGCAGGGATAGGCCGTGTACTGGCGTTGCCGATGGCTGCCAATATCTGCCAGGTATAGTACCACTCAGGCGCGTAGGTGCGGGATCCCGGGCTCGTCAGCCCCCTGCTCAAGGGAGCTTTAAAGTTACAAATGGGGGTGGGGTCGCACACTACTCACACACCGGCGGTGTCGCCCCTAAGGACTCTGGTCAATGTAGTAAAGTGTTCGCGATGCATCATCTTTCGATCTTCTGCTATCTTCGCTGTCTTCGCCATCCCTGGACACGTGTTTCGGGGTATTACCCCTCATCAGCAGGGATAGGCCGTGTACTGGGGTTGCCGATGGCTGCCAATATCTGCCAGGTATAGTACCACTCAGGCGCGTAGGTGCGGGATCTCGGGCTCGTCATCCCGCTGCTCAAGGGAGCTTTAAAGTTACAAATGGGGGTGGGGTCGCACACTACTCCCACACCGGCGGTGTCGCCCCTAAGGACTCTGGTCAATGTAGTAAAGTGTTCGCGATGCATAATCTTTCGATCTTCTGCTATCTTCGCTGTCTTCGCCATCCCTGGACACGTGTTTCGGGGTATTACCCCTCATCAGCAGGGATAGGCTGTGTACTGGGGTTGCCGATGGCTGCCAATATCTGCCAGGTATAGTACCACTCAGGCGCGTAGGTGCGGGATCCCGGGCTCATCAGCCCGCTGCTCAAGGGAGCTTTAAAGTTACAAATGGGGGTGGGGTCGCACACTACTCACACACCGGCGGTGTCGCGCCTAAGGACTCTGGTAAATGTAGTAAAGTGTTCGCGATGCATCATCTTTCGATCTTCTGCTATCTTCGCTGTCTTCGCCATCCCTGGACACGTGTTTCGGGGTATTACCCCTCATCAGCAGGGATAGGCCGTGTACTGGGGTTGCCGATGGCTGCCAATATTTGCCAGGTATAGTACCACTCAGGCGCGTAGGTGCGGGATCCCGGGCTCGTCAGCCCGCTGCTCAAGGGAGCTTTAAAGTTACAAATGGGGGTGGGGTCGCACACTACTCACACACCGGCGGTGTCGCCCCTAAGGACTCTGGTCAATGTAGTAAAGTGTTCGCGATGCATCATCTTTCGATCTTCTGCTATCTTCGCTGTCTTCGCCATCCCTGGACACGTGTTTCGGGGTATTACCCCTCATCAGCAGGGATAGGCCGTGTACTGGGGTTGCCGATGGCTGCCAATATCTGCCAGGTATAGTACCACTCAGGCGCATAGGTGCGGGATCCCGGGCTCGTCAGCCCGCTGCTCAAGGGAGCTTTAAAGTTACAAATGGGGGTGGGGTCGCACACTACTCACACACCGGCGGTGTCGCCCCTAAGGACTCTGGTCAATGTAGTAAAGTGTTCGCGATGCATCATCTTTCGATCTTCTGCTATCTTCGCCATCCCTGGACACGTGTTTCGGGGTATTACCCCTCATCAGCAGGGATAGGCCGTGTACTGGGGTTGCCGATGGCTGCCAATTTCTGCCAGGTATAGTACCACTCAGGCGCGTAGGTGCGGGATCCCGGGCTCGTCAGCCCGCTGCTCAAGGGAGCTTTAAAGTTACAAATGGGGGTGGGGTCGGACACTACTCACACACCGGCGTTGTCGCCCCTAAGGACTCTGGTCAATGTAGTAAAGTGTTCGCGATGCACCATCTTTCGATCTTCTGCTATCTTCGCTGTCTTCGCCATCCCTGGACACGTGTTTCGGGGTATTACCCCTCATCAGCAGGGATAGGCCGTGTACTGGGGTTGCCGATGGCTGCCAATATCTGCCAGGTATAGTACCACTCAGGCGCATAGGTGCGGGATCCCGGGCTCGTCAGCCCGCTGCTCAAGGGAGCTTTAAAGTTACAAATGGGGGTGGGGTCGCACACTACTCACACACCGGCGGTGTCGCCCCTAAGGACTCTGGTCAATGTAGTAAAGTGTTCGCGATGCATCATCTTTCGATCTTCTGCTATCTTCGCTGTCTTCGCCATCCCTGGACACGTGTTTCGGGGTATTACCCCTCATCAGCAGGGATAGGCCGTGTACTGGGGTTGCCGATGGCTGCCAATATCTGCCAGGTATGGTACCACTCAGGCGCGTAGGTGCGGGATCCCGGGCTCGTCAGCCCGCTGCTCAAGGGAACTTTAAAGTTACAAATGGGGGTGGGGTCGCACCCTACTCACACACCGGCGGTAATACCCCGAAACACGTGTCCAGGGATGGCGAAGACAGCGAAGATAGCAGAAGATCGAAAGATGATGCATTGCGAACACTTTACTACATTTACCAGAGTCCTTAGGCGCGACACCGCCGGTGTGTGAGTAGTGTGCGACCCCACCCCCATTTGTAACTTTAAAGCTCCCTTGAGCAGCGGGCTGACGAGCCTGGGATCCCGCACCTACGTGCCTGAGTGGTACTATACCTGGCAGATATTGGCAGCCATCGGCAACCCCAGTACACGGCCTATCTCTGCTGATGAGGGGTAATACCCCGAAACACGTGTCCAGGGATGGCGAAGACAGCGAAGATAGCAGAAGATCGAAAGATGATGCATCGCGAACACTTTACTACATTGACCAGAGTCCTTAGGGGCGACACCGCCGGTGTGTGAGTAGTGTGCGACCCCACCCCCATTTGTAACTTTAAAGCTCCCTTGAGCAGCGGGCTGACGAGCCTGGGATCCCGCACCTACGCGCCTGAGTGGTACTATACCTGGCAGATATTGGCAGCTATCGGCAACCCCAGTACACCGCCTATCCCTGCTGATGAGGGGTAATACCCCGAAACACGTGTCCAGGGATGGCGAAGACAGCGAAGATAGCAGAAGATCGAAAGATGATGCATCGCGAACACTTTACTACATTGACCAGAGTCCTTAGGGGCGACACCGCCGGTGTGTGAGTAGTGTGCGACCCCACTCCCATGGGTAAAAATTACTATTCCCACTCCAGAGAGTGCAACAGTAGGGAAAGCGTTCGATAGCGTAGGGGTAAATATTATTATTCCCACTCGAGTGAGTGCAACAGTAGGGAAAACGTTGGATAGCGGAGGGGTAAAAATAACTATTTCCACTCCAAAGACTGCATCAGTAGGGAAAGTGTTGGATAGCGTATGGGTACAAATTACTATTCCCACTCGAGTGAGTGCAACAGTAGGGAAAACGTTGGATAGCGTAGGGGTAAAAATGACTATTCCCACTCCAAAGAGTGCAACAGTAGGGAAAGCGTAGGATAGCTGGGGGTGGAGGGGGGGGGGTGTAAAAATTACGATTCCCACTCCAGCTAGTGCAACAGTAGGGAAAGCGTTGGATAGCGGGAGGGTAAAAATTACTATTCCCACTCCAATGTGTGCAACAGTAGGAAAAGCGTTGGATAGCGTAGGGGTTAAAATTACTATTCCCACTCCAGTGAGTGCAACAGTAGAGAAAGTGTTGGATAGCGTAGGGGTAAAAATTACTATTTCCACTCCAGTGAGTGCAACAGTAGGGAAAGCGTTGGCTAGCGTAGAGGTAAAAATTACTATTCCCACTCCAGAGAGTGCAACAGTAAGGTAAGCAATGATTTAATATTAAAATAAAATAAAATTAATTATCAATACCAATAAAAATTTTTTTTTTACCAATTAATAAAAATTAATTACCAATTAAAAACATGAATTACCAATAAAAAATGTAATTACTAATTAATAAAAATGAATTACTAATTAATACAAATTAATTACCAATTAATAATTATCAATTGATTTTAAATACATATAAATAAAAATAATGTTTAACTTTATTACAATTAAATCACCTCCCACCCTATTCCCCTATAAACCCACAAACTGCTCCAAATAAAAACAATTAACATAATTATCAATTAATCAATTAATACAAATTATTTACCAATTAATAAAAATTACTTACCAATTAATAAAAAATAATTACCAATTAATTAAAATTAATGACAAATTAAAAATTAATTATCAATCAATTATCAATACATATATATAAATAAAAATCAATATTTAATTTACTATAATTAAATTACTTCCCACCCTATTCCCCTATAAACCCACAACCCGCTACGGACTTAAATTACGCAAACATTAAATTACATAACATTCATTACTTAAAAAAATTAAACATACATTACAAAATAATATATCATTTTAATACATATACTACCATACATAACACTAAAAAAAATTGATATTATGGAAATCGATATTTTAAATTAGATATTATGTAATTCGATATTTCAAACCCTAAATTCGATATTCTGGGCTGTCTATATTGTAATAATTCGATATTTTGGGCTGTCTATATTTTTGATTCGATATTTTGGGCAGTCTATATTTTGGAATCGATATTTAGGGTGTTCACCATTTGTAAGAACACATGGGTGAGGGCTGTGTGTGGGGCTGAGTATAACATACAGGGAAGAGGACAGTGTGCAAGGATCAGTATAATACAGGGTGAGGGATGTGTGTGAACCTTTGTAACAACACGTGGGAGCGGGCTGTGTGCGCAGATCAGTGTTACACAAGGTTAGTAGTGGGTGTGGGTCTTTGCAATACACAGGGAAGAGAGCTGTGTGGGATTCATTGTAACACACCAGGAAGATGGTTGTGTTTGGGGATCAAAGTAACACAGGGTGCGAGATGTGTGCAGGGATATTTAAACTAAGACGTGGGAGAGGGCTGTGTGTTGGAACCAGTGCAACACAGGGGGAGGGATGTCTGTAGGGGTGAGTGTAACACTGGGTGAGGTGTCTGTAACACACTGGGAAGAGGGCTATGTGTGAGGGTCAGTGTACCCTTGGAAGAGGGCTGTGTGTAGGGATCAGTGTACCCTTGGAAGAGGGCTGTGTGTGGGGATCAGTGTAACCTTGGAAGAGGGCTGTGTGTGGGGTTCAGTGTAACCTTGGAAGAGGGCTCTGTGTGAGGGTCAGTTTAACCTTCGAAGAGGGCTGTGTGTGAGGGTCAGTTTAACCTTGGAAGAGGGCTGTGTGTGAGGGTCAGTTTAACCTTGGAAGAGGGCTGTGTGTGGGGATCAGTGTAACCTTGGAAGAGGGCTGTGTGTGAGGGTCAGTTTAACCTTGGAAGAGGGCTGTGTGTGGGGATCAGTGTAACCTTGGAAGAGGGCTGTGTGTGAGGGTCAGTGTAACCTTGGAAGAGGGCTGTGTGTGAGGGTCAGTGTAACCTTGGAAGAGGGCTGTGTGTGGGGATCAGTTTAACCTTGGAAGAGGGCTGTGTGTGAGGGTCAGTGTAACCTTGGAAGAGGGCTGTGTGTGAGGGTCAGTTTAACCTTGGAAGAGGGCTGTGTGTGAGGGTCAGTTTAACCTTGGAAGAGGGCTGTGTGTGAGGGTCAGTTTAACCTTCGAAGAGGGCTGTGTGTGAGGGTCAGTTTAACCTTCGAAGAGGGCTGTGTGTGAGGGTCAGTTTAACCTTCGAAGAGGGCTGTGTGTGAGGGTCAGTGTAACCTTGGAAGAGGGCTGTGTGTGAGGGTCAGTTTAACCTTGGAAGAGGGCTGTGTGTGAGGGTCAGTGTAACCTTGGAAGAGGGCTGTGTGTGGGGGTCAGTGTAACCTTGGAAGAGGGCTGTGTGTGGGGATCAGTTTAACCTTGGAAGAGGGCTGTGTGTGAGGGTCAGTGTAACCTTGGAAGAGGGCTGTGTGTGAGGGTCAGTTTAACCTTGGAAGAGGGCTGTGTGTGAGGGTCAGTTTAACCTTGGAAGAGGGCTGTGTGTGAGGGTCAGTTTAACCTTGGAAGAGGGCTGTGTGTGAGGGTCAGTTTAACCTTCGAAGAGGGCTGTGTGTGAGGGTCAGTTTAACCTTGGAAGAGGGCTGTGTGTGAGGGTCAGTTTAACCTTGGAAGAGGGCTGTGTGTGAGGGTCAGTTTAACCTTGGAAGAGGGCTGTGTGTGAGGGTCAGTTTAACCTTCGAAGAGGGCTGTGTGTGAGGGTCAGTTTAACCTTGGAAGAGGGCTGTGTGTGAGGGTCAGTTTAACCTTGGAAGAGGGCTGTGTGTGAGGGTCAGTTTAACCTTGGAAGAGGGCTGTGTGTGAGGGTCAGTTTAACCTTCGAAGAGGGCTGTGTGTGAGGGTCAGTTTAACCTTGGAAGAGGGCTGTGTGTGGGGATCAGTGTAACCTTGGAAGAGGGCTGTGTGTGAGGGTCAGTGTAACCTTGGAAGAGGGCTGTGTGTGAGGGTCAGTGTAACCTTGGAAGAGGGCTGTGTGTGAGGGTCAGTTTAACCTTGGAAGAGGGCTGTGTGTGAGGGTCAGTTTAACCTTCGAAGAGGGCTGTGTGTGGGGATCAGTGTAACCTTGGAAGAGGGCTGTGTGTGAGGGTCAGTGTAACCTTGGAAGAGGGCTGTGTGTGAGGGCCAGTGTAACCTTGGAAGAGGGCTGTGTGTGGGGGTCAGTGTAGCCTTGGAAGAGGGCTGTGTGTGAGGGTCAGTTTAACCTTGGAAGAGGGCTGTGTGTGAGGGTCAGTTTAACCTTCGAAGAGGGCTGTGTGTGAGGGTCAGTTTAACCTTGGAAGAGGGCTGTGTGTGAGGGTCAGTTTAACCTTGGAAGAGGGCTGTGTGTGGGGATCAGTGTACCCTTGGAAGAGGGCTGTGTGTGGGGATCAGTGTAACCTTGGAAGAGGGCTGTGTGTGAGGGTCAGTTTAACCTTGGAAGATGGCTGTGTGTGAGGGTCAGTGTAACCTTGGAAGAGGGCTGTGTGTGGGGATCAGTGTAACCTTGGAAGAGGGCTGTGTGTGAGGGTCAGTGTAACCTTGGAAGAGGGCTGTGTGTGAGGGTCAGTGTAACCTTGGAAGAGGGCTGTGTGTGAGGGTCAGTTTAACCTTGGAAGAGGGCTGTGTGTGAGGGTCAGTGTAACCTTGGAAGAGGGCTGTGTGTGGGGATCAGTGTAACCTTGGAAGAGGGCTGTGTGTGAGGGTCAGTTTAACCTTGGAAGAGGGCTGTGTGTGAGGGTCAGTTTAACCTTGGAAGAGGGCTGTGTGTGGGGATCAGTGTACCCTTGGAAGAGGGCTGTGTGTGGGGATCAGTGTAACCTTGGAAGAGGGCTGTGTGTGAGGTTCAGTTTAACCTTGGAAGAGGGCTGTGTGTGAGGGTCAGTTTAACCTTGGAAGAGGGCTGTGTGTGAGGGTCAGTTTAACCTTCGAAGAGGGCTGTGTGTGAGGGTCAGTTTAACCTTGGAAGAGGGCTGTGTGTGAGGGTCAGTTTAACCTTGGAAGAGGGCTGTGTGTGAGGGTCAGTGTAACCTTGGAAGAGGGCTGTGTGTGGGGGTCAGTGTAACCTTGGAAGAGGGCTGTGTGTGAGGGTCAGTTTAACCTTCGAAGAGGGCTGTGTGTGAGGGTCAGTTTAACCTTGGAAGAGGGCTGTGTGTGAGGGTCAGTTTAACCTTGGAAGAGGGCTGTGTGTGAGGGTCAGTTTAACCTTGGAAGAGGGCTGTGTGTGGGGATCAGTGTACCCTTGGAAGAGGGCTGTGTGTGGGGATCAGTGTAACCTTGGAAGAGGGCTGTGTGTGAGGGTCAGTTTAACCTTGGAAGAGGGCTGTGTGTGAGGGTCAGTTTAACCTTGGAAGAGGGCTGTGTGTGAGGGTCAGTTTAACCTTGGAAGAGGGCTGTGTGTGGGGATCAGTGTACCCTTGGAAGAGGGCTGTGTGTGGGGATCAGTGTAACCTTGGAAGAGGGCTGTGTGTGAGGGTCAGTTTAACCTTGGAAGAGGGCTGTGTGTGAGGGTCAGTGTAACCTTGGAAGAGGGCTGTGTGTGAGGGTCAGTTTAACCTTCGAAGAGGGCTGTGTGTGAGGGTCAGTGTACCCTTGGAAGAGGGCTGTGTGTGAGGGTCAGTTTAACCTTCGAAGAGGGCTGTGTGTGAGGGTCAGTGTACCCTTGGAAGAGGGCTGTGTGTGAGGGTCAGTTTAACCTTGGAAGAGGGCTGTGTGTGAGGGTCAGTGTACCCTTGGAAGAGGGCTGTGTGTGGGGATCAGTGTACCCTTGGAAGAGGGCTGTGTGTGGGGATCAGTGTACCCTTGGAAGAGGGCTGTGTGTGGGGATCAGTGTAACCTTGGAAGAGGGCTGTGTGTGAGGGTCAGTTTAACCTTGGAAGAGGGCTGTGTGTGAGGGTCAGTTTAACCTTGGAAGAGGGCTGTGTGTGAGGGTCAGTTTAACCTTCGAAGAGGGCTGTGTGTGAGGGTCAGTTTAACCTTCGAAGAGGGCTGTGTGTGAGGGTCAGTTTAACCTTGGAAGAGGGCTGTGTGTGGGGGTCAGTGTAACCTTGGAAGAGGGCTGTGTGTGAGGGTCAGTTTAACCTTGGAAGAGGGCTGTGTGTGGGGATCAGTGTAACCTTGGAAGAGGGCTGTGTGTGGGGATCAGTGTACCCTTGGAAGAGGGCTGTGTGTGGGGATCAGTGTAACCTTGGAAGAGGGCTGTGTGTGAGGGTCAGTGTAACCTTGGAAGAGGGCTGTGTGTGAGGGTCAGTTTAACCTTGGAAGAGGGCTGTGTGTGAGGTTCAGTTTAACCTTGGAAGAGGGCTGTGTGTGAGGGTCAGTTTAACCTTGGAAGAGGGCTCTGTGTGAGGGTCAGTTTAACCTTCGAAGAGGGCTGTGTGTGAGGGTCAGTTTAACCTTGGAAGAGGGCTGTGTGTGAGGGTCAGTTTAACCTTGGAAGAGGGCTGTGTGTGAGGGTCAGTTTAACCTTGGAAGAGGGCTGTGTGTGAGGGTCAGTTTAACCTTGGAAGAGGGCTGTGTGTGGGGATCAGTTTAACCTTGGAAGAGGGCTGTGTGTGGGGGTCAGTGTAACCTTGGAAGAGGGCTGTGTGTGGGGATCAGTGTACCCTTGGAAGAGGGCTGTGTGTGGGGATCAGTGTAACCTTGGAAGAGGGCTGTGTGTGAGGGTCAGTTTAACCTTGGAAGATGGCTGTGTGTGGGGGTCAGTGTAGCCTTGGAAGAGGGCTGTGTGTGAGGGTCAGTTTAACCTTGGAAGAGGGCTCTGTGTGAGGGTCAGTTTAACCTTCGAAGAGGGCTGTGTGTGAGGGTCAGTTTAACCTTGGAAGAGGGCTGTGTGTGGGGATCAGTTTAACCTTGGAAGAGGGCTGTGTGTGAGGGTCAGTGTAACCTTGGAAGATGGCTGTGTGTGGGGGTCAGTGTAACCTTGGAAGAGGGCTGTGTGTGAGGGTCAGTTTAACCTTGGAAGAGGGCTGTGTGTGAGGGTCAGTGTAACCTTGGAAGAGGGCTGTGTGTGAGGGTCAGTGTAACCTTGGAAGATGGCTGTGTGTGAGGGTCAGTTTAACCTTGGAAGAGGGCTGTGTGTGAGGGTCAGTTTAACCTTGGAAGAGGGCTGTGTGTGAGGGTCAGTTTAACCTTGGAAGAGGGCTGTGTGTGGGGATCAGTGTACCCTTGGAAGAGGGCTGTGTGTGGGGATCAGTGTAACCTTGGAAGAGGGCTGTGTGTGAGGGTCAGTTTAACCTTGGAAGATGGCTGTGTGTGGGGGTCAGTGTAGCCTTGGAAGAGGGCTGTGTGTGAGGGTCAGTTTAACCTTGGAAGAGGGCTCTGTGTGAGGGTCAGTTTAACCTTCGAAGAGGGCTGTGTGTGAGGGTCAGTTTAACCTTGGAAGAGGGCTGTGTGTGAGGGTCAGTGTAACCTTGGAAGATGGCTGTGTGTGAGGGTCAGTTTAACCTTGGAAGAGGGCTGTGTGTGAGGGTCAGTGTAACCTTGGAAGATGGCTGTGTGTGAGGGTCAGTTTAACCTTGGAAGAGGGCTGTGTGTGGGGATCAGTGTAACCTTGGAAGAGGGCTGTGTGTGGGGATCAGTGTACCCTTGGAAGAGGGCTGTGTGTGGGGATCAGTGTACCCTTGGAAGAGGGCTGTGTGTGGGGATCAGTGTACCCTTGGAAGAGGGCTGTGTGTGGGGATCAGTGTAACCTTGGAAGAGGGCTGTGTGTGAGGGTCAGTTTAACCTTGGAAGAGGGCTGTGTGTGAGGGTCAGTTTAACCTTGGAAGAGGGCTGTGTGTGGGGATCAGTGTACCCTTGGAAGAGGGCTGTGTGTGGGGATCAGTGTAACCTTGGAAGAGGGCTGTGTGTGAGGGTCAGTGTAACCTTGGAAGAGGGCTGTGTGTGAGGGTCAGTTTAACCTTGGAAGAGGGCTGTGTGTGAGGGTCAGTTTAACCTTGGAAGAGGGCTCTGTGTGAGGGTCAGTTTAACCTTCGAAGAGGGCTGTGTGTGAGGGTCAGTTTAACCTTGGAAGAGGGCTGTGTGTGAGGGTCAGTTTAACCTTGGAAGAGGGCTGTGTGTGGGGGTCAGTGTAACCTTGGAAGAGGGCTGTGTGTGAGGGTCAGTTTAACCTTGGAAGAGGGCTGTGTGTGGGGATCAGTGTAACCTTGGAAGATGGCTGTGTGTGAGGGTCAGTGTAACCTTGGAAGAGGGCTGTGTGTGAGGGTCAGTGTAACCTTGGAAGAGGGCTGTGTGTGGGGATCAGTTTAACCTTGGAAGAGGGCTGTGTGTGAGGGTCAGTGTAACCTTGGAAGAGGGCTGTGTGTGAGGGTCAGTTTAACCTTGGAAGAGGGCTGTGTGTGAGGGTCAGTGTAACCTTGGAAGAGGGCTGTGTGTGGGGATCAGTGTACCCTTGGAAGAGGGCTGTGTGTGGGGATCAGTGTAACCTTGGAAGAGGGCTGTGTGTGAGGGTCAGTGTAACCTTAGAAGATGGCTGTGTGTGAGGGTCAGTGTAACCTTGGAAGAGGGCTGTGTGTGGGGATCAGTGTAACCTTGGAAGAGGGCTGTGTGTGGGGATCAGTGTAACCTTGGAAGAGGGCTGTGTGTGGGGATCAGTGTAACCTTGGAAGAGGGCTGTGTGTGGGGATCAGTGTAACCTTGGAAGAGGGCTGTGTGTGAGGGTCAGTTTAACCTTCGAAGAGGGCTGTGTGTGAGGGTCAGTTTAACCTTGGAAGAGGGCTGTGTGTGGGGATCAGTGTAACCTTGGAAGAGGGCTGTGTGTGAGGGTCAGTTTAACCTTCGAAGAGGGCTGTGTGTGAGGGTCAGTTTAACCTTGGAAGAGGGCTGTGTGTGAGGGTCAGTTTAACCTTGGAAGAGGGCTGTGTGTGGGGGTCAGTGTAGCCTTGGAAGAGGGCTGTGTGTGAGGGTCAGTTTAACCTTGGAAGAGGGCTCTGTGTGAGGGTCAGTTTAACCTTCGAAGAGGGCTGTGTGTGGGGATCAGTGTAACCTTGGAAGAGGGCTGTGTGTGAGGGTCAGTTTAACCTTCGAAGAGGGCTGTGTGTGAGGGTCAGTTTAACCTTGGAAGAGGGCTGTGTGTGGGGATCAGTGTACCCTTGGAAGAGGGCTGTGTGTGGGGATCAGTGTACCCTTGGAAGAGGGCTGTGTGTGGGGGTCAGTTTAACCTTCGAAGAGGGCTGTGTGTGAGGGTCAGTTTAACCTTGGAAGAGGGCTGTGTGTGAGGGTCAGTTTAACCTTGGAAGAGGGCTGTGTGTGGGGGTCAGTTTAACCTTGGAAGAGGGCTGTGTGTGGGGATCAGTTTAACCTTGGAAGAGGGCTGTGTGTGGGGGTCAGTGTAACCTTGGAAGAGGGCTGTGTGTGGGGATCAGTGTAACCTTGGAAGATGGCTGTGCGTGAGGGTCAGTTTAACCTTGGAAGAGGGCTGTGTGTGAGGGTCAGTTTAACCTTGGAAGAGGGCTGTGTGTGAGGGTCAGTTTAACCTTGGAAGAGGGCTGTGTGTGAGGGTCAGTGTAACCTTGGAAGAGGGCTGTGTGTGGGGGTCAGTTTAACCTTGGAAGAGGGCTGTGTGTGGGGATCAGTTTAACCTTGGAAGAGGGCTGTGTGTGGGGGTCAGTGTAACCTTGGAAGAGGGCTGTGTGTGGGGATCAGTGTAACCTTGGAAGATGGCTGTGCGTGAGGGTCAGTTTAACCTTGGAAGAGGGCTGTGTGTGAGGGTCAGTTTAACCTTGGAAGAGGGCTGTGTGTGGGGATCAGTGTAACCTTGGAAGAGGGCTGTGTGTGGGGATCAGTGTACCCTTGGAAGAGGGCTGTGTGTGGGGATCAGTGTACCCTTGGAAGAGGGCTGTGTGTGGGGGTCAGTGTACCCTTGGAAGAGGGCTGTGTGTGGGGATCAGTGTAACCTTGGAAGAGGGCTGTGTGTGAGGGTCAGTTTAACCTTGGAAGAGGGCTGTGTGTGAGGGTCAGTTTAACCTTGGAAGAGGGCTGTGTGTGGGGATCAGTGTACCCTTGGAAGAGGGCTGTGTGTGGGGATCAGTGTAACCTTGGAAGAGGGCTGTGTGTGAGGGTCAGTGTAACCTTGGAAGAGGGCTGTGTGTGAGGGTCAGTTTAACCTTGGAAGAGGGCTGTGTGTGAGGTTCAGTTTAACCTTGGAAGAGGGCTGTGTGTGAGGGTCAGTTTAACCTTGGAAGAGGGCTGTGTGTGAGGGTCAGTTTAACCTTGGAAGAGGGCTGTGTGTGAGGGTCAGTGTAACCTTGGAAGAGGGCTGTGTGTGGGGGTCAGTTTAACCTTGGAAGAGGGCTGTGTGTGAGGGTCAGTGTAACCTTGGAAGAGGGCTGTGTGTGAGGGTCAGTTTAACCTTGGAAGAGGGCTGTGTGTGAGGGTCAGTTTAACCTTGGAAGAGGGCTGTGTGTGAGGGTCAGTTTAACCTTGGAAGAGGGCTGTGTGTGAGGGTCAGTTTAACCTTGGAAGAGGGCTGTGTGTGAGGGTCAGTTTAACCTTGGAAGAGGGCTGTGTGTGAGGGTCAGTTTAACCTTGGAAGAGGGCTGTGTGTGGGGGTCAGTGTAACCTTAGAAGAGGGCTGTGTGGACATCATTGGAACACACAGGGAAGAGGGCTGTGTGCAGGGAGCAGAGTAACACACGGGATCAGAGTAACACAGGCTGAGGGGTATGTGTGGGAATATTTGTAACAACAGGTGGGAGAGGGCTGTTTGAGGATCAGTGTAACACACGGGAAAGAGCACCGCTAGGACTGAAGTCTGCCTGCCATCCTAATGGGACCCTGAGTGTTAGACTTGGCATCTTTTGGCATGTTTCCCCTGAGTTTTTGCTTTCTGACCTCCCAGTTTTGACTCTGTTTTTGCTGGCGTAGTGTTTCTTTGCACTTTTCTCACTGCTGATCAGTGGTAAAGTTCAAGTGCTCCTGTGGTAAATTGTGTTATGGATTGGTGTTTCCTCGGTTGGATATTTGAGTTACTTGTTAGTCCCTAGTAAAGTGCACTGTGTGTGCCAGGGCCTGTGAATCAAATGCTACACCTGGGCCTGCAGCACTGATTGTGCCACCCACATGAGTAGCCCTGATAAGGTAACTCAGATCTCCCATTGCGGAGTCTGCGTGCAGTTTGTAACTGCCATGTCGACTTGGCCCGTGCACACACTTGCCGGTCCCTCACCTTCTCGTTCCTTACATGTCAGTCATCCCTAAGGTAGGCCCAAGGTCCCCCTGTGGGCCGAAGGAAGTGTACGTGAAAGGTAGGACATACCCTGGTGTGTGTGGCATGTCCTGATAGGGAATTACGGCCAATTTCGATTTTAGGTCTCGCATAGGCAGGAAACTCCACCCATGGAGTTTTTCTTTGTTTTGTTGCTTGCCATTGGTGAAATCTGCCATTGCTGTTGTTATCTTGCTTATTATTGGCTGGATGACTGAAATGTCACTTCCGTTTTCTTCCGTTTCTGGAGGAAGCAGTATCAACCAACTACAGTTAACCTACGCTGCAGGGCAGTATCTTTTAATGTAGGGACTACTTTTTTTTTTTTACATGGTACCTGGTTTGCGCATATGTTTAATAAGCAGGTGCCACTTTTTGTGGTGTTGCACCCCCCACCCCCTTGCGCCCCTTGCTCCTTGGAACCGGGATTCCCTTCAGCCGTGTCACTGCTGGAGGGAGGGCCCGCCCAGCAGGACATCAACGTTGAGCCGAGAGGTGCGCTCGAAACCGAAAGGGCTGCCCCGCTCCTTCTCCGTGCAGCTTCACCAGGAGCCTAGTGTCCCGAAGACCGGAGGAGCCCCAGCCCCCCCCCAGGCCGGTGCCAGCCTCGCCTCTTCAACCCCAGGTAACGCTCACGGCTGGATATATGACGTTAAAACGCATGTTTTTACAACGCATACCGTTACAACGGGACTTTTACAACGCCAATACTATTACCACGCATGTATTTACAACGCATTTTTTTACAACGCAGGTACCTTTACAACGCATACCATTACAACGTAAGTATTGGTAAGTATATATATTTTTTTTAATTGTATATTATTTAAAATTAATATAATGTAATGTATTTGTATTTAATTTAATTTAATTTAATTTAATTTCATTTAATTAATTTAATTTAAATTTAATTTTATTTTATTTTTACCCTGTACCCCTTTACCCAAAAACCCAAAACTGACCCTGAACCCTAAAAATACCCCTTTACCCAAAAACCCAAAACTGACCCTGAACCCTAAAAATACCCCTTTACCCAAAAACTGAAAACTGACCCTAAACCCTAAAAATACCCCTTTACCCAAAAACTGAAAACTGACCCTGAACCCTAAAAATACCCCTTTACCCAAAAACTGAAAACTGACCCTGAACCCTAAAAATACCCCTTTACCCAAAAACTGAAAACTGACCCTGAACCCTAAAAATAACCCTTTACCCAAAAACCCAAAACTTACCCTGAACCCTAAAAATACCCCTTTACCAAAAAACTGAAAACTGACCCTGAACCCTAAAAATACCCCTTTACCCAAAAACTGAAAACTGACCCTGAACCCTAAAAATACCCCTTTACCCAAAAACTGAAAACTGACCCTGAACCCTAAAAATACCCCTTTACCCAAAAACCCAAAACTGACCCTGAACCCTAAAAATACCCCATTACCCAAAAACCCAAAACTGACCCTGAACCCTAAAAATACCCCTTTACCCAAAAACCTAAAACTGACCCTGAACCCTAAAAATACCCCTTTACCCAAAAACCCAAAACTGACCCTAAACCCTAAAAATACCCCTTTAAAAAAAACCTAACATATAACATTTTAAATATAATTATATACTTACCAATACTTACGTTGTAATGGTATGCGTTGTAAAAGTACCTGCGTTGTAAAAACATGCGTTGTAAATAAATGCGTTGTAATGGTATTTGCGTTGTAAAAGTTCCGTTGTAATGGTAGTGCGTTGTAAAAAATGCGTTGTAATGTGTGTTTACCCTCACGGCTGTGTACGCGCTGGGGAACTGCTTCCCTGTTCAGGGACCGGCTCTGTTACTCCGGCGTGGCATGGCCCTGCCAGGCTTCCATAATTCTGTATGGTGTTGGAAGTTATCCGGGGTCAGTCGACCCAGGGATAGAGGTAATCTGAAGCGCTACTCGCTTGGGTTCAAGGGCCAAGTCTTGTGTCACAAGCTCAGCGGGGCACAGTGGGGGGTTCATCAGTCTCTGGCAGGGCCGGACTGGCCGTTGCGGGCACCGGGTAATCCCCTGATGCGCCGCAAGGGTGGGGGCTGGTTTTGCTGCAAAATCGGCCCTGTAACAAAATCGTCCGAAAACCGGCCCCGGCAAAGAGCTGGGTCGCAACCCCAACGCCCCCCCCCCCTCCCCGGGGCGAGGTGGGGGGGGGGGCGGCCGAGCACTTTGCCAGGGCCGGTTTTCGTTCCCAGTCCGGCCCTGGTCTCTGGCCACCCTCCCAGGAAGAACAGCTGAGCCATGAGGCTGGGATTCAGCCCAGATTCATCCAGTTTCTAACGGTGCAATTCAACCTCTAGATGGGTGTATCTTTATAACAATAGAGTTTCATGCCTTTAATTCCAGCAGGTTGAGACTAGAGCGCGGGTGACTGGCAGAAGCCACGGTTTGTTTTCGGCAGATTCACACAGTGGAAACCTTGCACGGGGCACAAAAGCATACAAAAGAGGTACAGAATACTTTACAGCTATTTCTTGTTTTTGCAGCACTGGGCTGTTTTCTGGCACTCAAGGGTTGCTGAGCCGGGGCCTGGTTGCCTGTTGGCAGCGGTACCCACAAGGCCATAGCGCCTCCCGTGAAAGCTCGGCTCGTGTTGGGGTGGTGGTTCCAAGAGCATCTCGAGCCGAGCCAGGGGCCTCATTTATGAGGCCTTGCGTCAGTTTTGCGCTGCTGATGCGTCACTTTTTGTGACGCATCGGCGGCGTAAATCATGCGCCTTGTTGCGCCATATTTAAAAAGTGACGCATCTAGGTAGATGCGTCACTTTTTAAACCCCTGCGCCACATTATACCTGCGTCAGGTATAATGTATGCAGAGAGGGCGTTCCCCCGCAAAAAGCCTCGTAATAGTGACGCAGTGAAATCTATGAGATTTCACTGCGTCACTTTTAGGACGCTGTTGCGTCAAAATCGTGCGCCTGCCTCACAGCAGGCGTAAGACTGACGCAAGCCCTTTCACATGGGGCTTTCCCCATGTGAAAGGACGCATTGCTGGAGTTGCGTCACTTTTGTGATACACTCCAGCAATGCGTCACTTTTGCGCTTACAGATACGTCAGAAATACTGACGTATCTGTAACTCCTTGCGACATGATGCGTCATACATTAAATATGACGCATCATTGGTGTTGCAAGGAGGGCGCAGTGAAAAGTGACGCATCGCTGTTTTCACGCAGCGATGCGTCACTTTTCATAAATAAGACCCCAGGATTACTTCGCACCCGGGGCTCCCCGGTATCTAGGGAAGTGACGTCACTCCCGGTACATACCGATACCACGGGTGTAGGATTCACTGCGGGGTATCGCCTTTCCGTTACAAGTTCTACATATCCGCATGTGGGGCGGTGATACAGGAATATCGCACGGTGCTCCCTCCCTACCCTTAGCAGGGCAGCAAAACTTGGAATAGTTTGACAAAGTATTGCTTCGTGGGATTTCTGGAGGGGTAAAACACCTGTGTGGGGGTAAAACACCGGGCAGGGCGGGGTGAGTGGGCATCTTGAGCTGCGCCTCGGGCACAAACAGCCAGCATTGCCGAGCCGCGGGCAGACTGCAGGCTGTGTGCTGAAACCACCCTCCGGCTCTAAGATCGACACATGCCACCCCTAAACCGGTAGTTGTGTGTGGCCCCACCTTCCCAGTGACCCCGCCCCCAACACACCGCTCCACACCACAGCACAAGGTCACACCTACACACTTCCACAGAATGCTGCCCGACTTGGCCAAGTGTGCTTATATCTCAAAGGGGCTCCCCACCTGGCTTCTCTCTCTCCGCTCTTTCTTTCTCTTTCCCCCTGTTCCTTCTCTCTTTAGCCCGTGATCTTTCTCTCTCTGCTCTTTTTCTCGCTCTGCGCTCTTGCTCTCTTTACTGTCTCTCACTTGCTTCTTCTGCACTCTCTTGCTCTCTGCTTTTTCTTCCACTACACACTGTCCACTCTTTCTCTCTGCGCTCGCTCCCTGTCACACTCCTTCTCTCCCCTTCTCACTCCTTCTCTCCCCTTCTCACTCCTTCTCTCCCCTTCTCACTCCTTCTCTCCCCCCTCTCTCCTTCTCTCCCCCTCTCTCTCCTTCTCTCCCCCTCTCTCTCCTTCTCTCCCCCCTCTCTCCTTCTCTCCCCCTCTCTCTCCTTCTCTCCCCCTCTCTCTCCTTCTCTCCCCCTCTCTCTCCTTCTCTCCCCTTCTCACTCCTTCTCTCCCCCTCTCTCTCCTTCTCTCCCCCTCTCTCTCCTTCTCTCCCCCTCTCTCTCCTTCTCTCCCTCTCCCTCTCCTTCTCTCCCTCTCTCTCTCCTTCTCTCCCCCTCTCTCTCCTTCTCTCCCTCTCTCTCTCTCCTTCTCTCCCCCTCTCTCTCCTTCTCTCCCCCTCTCTCTCCTTCTCTCCCTCTCCCTCTCCTTCTCTCCCCCCTCTCTCCTTCTCTCCCTCTCTCTCTCCTTCTCTCCCCCTCTCTCTCCTTCTCTCCCCTTCTCACTCCTTCTCTCCCCCTCTCTCTCCTTCTCTCCCCCTCTCTCTCCTTCTCTCCCCCTCTCTCTCCTTCTCTCCCTCTCCCTCTCCTTCTCTCCCTCTCTCTCTCCTTCTCTCCCCCTCTCTCTCCTTCTCTCCCTCTCTCTCTCTCCTTCTCTCCCCCTCTCTCTCCTTCTCTCCCCCTCTCTCTCCTTCTCTCCCCTTCTCACTCCTTCTCTCCCCCTCTCTCTCCTTCTCTCCCTCTCTCTCTCCTTCTCTCCCCCTCTCTCTCCTTCTCTCCCTCTCTCTCTCCTTCTCTCCCTCTCTCTCCTTCTCTCCCCCTCTCTCTCCTTCTCTCCCTCTCTCTCTCCTTCTCTCCCCCTCTCTCTCCTTCTCTCCCCCTCTCTCTCCTTCTCTCCCTCTCTCTCTCCTTCTCTCCTTCTCTCCCCCTCTCTCTCCTTCTCTCCCTCTCTCTCTCTCCTTCTCTCCCCCTCTCTCTCCTTCTCTCCCTCTCTCTCTCTCCTTCTCTCCCCCTCTCTCTCCTTCTCTCCCTCTCTCTCTCTCCTTCTCTCCCCCTCTCTTGCCTCTCTCTTTCTCTCTCCCCCAAAGTACACTTTGAGTTGACACTTGTTCCTCTATAAAGCTTAGATAAAGGTCTTCAAAAATGTATCAGGATTAAAAATAAAAACTGGAGGAGGTGGAAGTGAAAATCATGGTTGTCAGCTTCTTAACCGTAGTAGAAGTAAAAACTGCTACGCCTTGCTGTTATTAATGGCAATAACAAGCATTTACAATTCGCACACAGGAAAATGCTTTTTGAGAGACGAAGCCTCAGTGGATTTCGATTCCCCTCCACCCCTCAACAGTGGCACTAAATACCACAATGTATTGCATCCATCTGCATATATTGTTTATGCCATGGCATTTTTCATGTTGGTTTTAAAACCAGGATGCAAGGGATTGTAATTGTTCAGAAAAATTACACCGAAGAGGCCTTATAGAAGAATTGTTTCCATGTGTGAAGTAACTGTAGTATGCAGCCTGTGAGTCAGTGTAGGAAGGAGGCATCTGACTGCATGGTTTCCCCACTTTTGTCCTGGTGTTTTGACGGTGTTTGACTTAGTTTGACTGGGATCCTGCTATTCAGGGCCCCAGCCTAGCTGCTTCCTCTCTAAATTGATTGCACGTACTTTAGGCACACTCCAGATTGGTTACTGTGGTACCCTTGTGAGTCCCTAGTATATGGTACCGTAGGTACTAAGGACATAGGTACCCCAGAGGCCTACCAGGGGCTGAAGCATGTATTATGCCACCCCTGGGAAGCCTTCCAAAATGACACCACAGGTCTGCTACTGCAGCCTGGGTAAGGTGGTGCATGCACCCCTTACTGAGTTATAGGTTACCTAAATCTACCTTTAATCACTGACACATATAAACCTATTAGTCACTCCTATGGCAGGCCTTATCAATCCTGACGGCAGAGTGCTTGGTTTTGTGTGAGAGGGTGCCCATGCATGAGCTGGGCCACTCTGCAGCTTTCGGAGCCTATTCTCTGAGGCTGTTCTGTGATGCCGCCAGACCATATACTCTTAAGTGCATTATAACCTCGCAGTAAATGCTAACTTTGGAATTGCTGCATGGAAACATGTCGTGTTTGGTGTCAAACACTTTGGAATCCTACCCCCCCCGCCAGTCCTGGTGGCGAGGGTAGAATTCCACCCTTCTAGAGGGAGAGACGTATACACACTGGTCTAACCAGTAATAGTTTAAAAGAGCCCTGGCATCACAAAATGGATGCTGCAGCCACAGACACGAGTCTGGCCTCCTGCTGCTGACTGAAACTCCGGCAGGGGAGGCCTGGACAATAGGTTTCCTGTCACAGGGAGGTGTAACCACCTCCCAGGCAGGCTTCAGTGTATTGGGGCTGGTTGGGTGCACTCTGAGAGTGCTTTGATGTCTGCACTGGGGGAACATTTGTTGTCCCTGTGCATAGTCCAGTTCAAACTGGTTGCAGGGGCACTCAGCCCCTGCTCTGGTGTGAAACTGGACAAAGGAAATGGGTGAAGCCACCCCTCTTTCCAGACCCTCCCATAGGTGGGTCCCCAGAGTATGTCCCCTTTTCTTAGTATAAGTATGGGACCCCTGGCAACAGGACTTTAGATTACACCTGGACGAAACTCTGAAATTGAATCCTGGAACTTCAACGCTCTGCTAAAGACTAGAGGATGGAAGAATATCCCTTGGGGTCAAGGAGTGACTCCCCTGCTCAAGCAGGCACCAATGAAGCATTTGGCGGTCAGCATCTCCGAAGCTCCCGACGAACTCCGAAGTATCTGCAGCCCAGGAAGAAGATTTCCAGACTTCTCGAAGGCCGAAACGATTCCCCAGCAAAGCTGAGATCCGCAGCCCCCGAGTGATGTGGAACCGGAACTCCTGAACACCGTACACTTTTGCGAGTGCATCAACTTCTCGTCATACCTCGAAGTTGTACTTTGGGTTACTTGTAGCCCAAGCCCTGAGCACCATCTGCACTGAATATTGTGGGCCTACACTCCACGAGTATTCTGTGGGCCCACTTCTTGCATTTCAGCATAAGGCTCCTCTGCGATCCCTAGTCCGCTGACTGGTGGGTCCCTGTGAAGGCAACACTGATTTTCCTTGGGCTTCCCTGGTTTCTCCAAACGTGCCCTGACTCCCTCCCAAGTCGTGAGTCCCACGGACCTTGCTAGTCCGCAAGAAAGTATTTTTTTGATTCCTGAGTGGGTTGCTGTTGCCAAGGCTTGTTGGATCCAATCTGGGCACTGACACCGCAGCACTCAACATCCTTTGTAGGACAGCTCGATTCCAGCTCCTGGTTGTCGTCGATGCCTCCTGGACCTCGTGGCAGAAGAGTCAAGCTTCACCTTCTTCACCTGAAATCACCTGACATCGGTGGGCATCCGCCTATCATGCCTCTGGTCACTGGCTAGAGACCCAGACTCTGTCCCCTCTGCTTTCAGGTTTGTCTTATCCTCTACCCAGGCTTGGATTCCTCTGGACACTTTCCTCTTCGACAGCAGCAGCACTTTGATGTAGATCACAATTGGAAACGACGACGATTCCTGACACCAAAAGACACCTATTCACCCGGCTTCCCTGGGTGAGGTAACTCTAATACTTCAGTGCTCGCACATGTGTTGACTCTAGAACCCCTCAAGTCTCAAGGGGTTTGCTCCACGTCCTCCTCGAAGTGTCCCTTTTCTTTAAATTTCCAACCGTGACTTTCCCCATAGAAGTTCATGGTACCCCTCTGTTTAGACACCGCACACGCACCCTATGGGTCCCCTGTGTCACTCCCTTGGGTGGATCCTTGTGGCCCCAGCATTTCTACAGGCTCTAGGCTTTGTGCCTAATGAAGTCGTGGTTCTTATACCACTTTATTGATATATGGTTTTGTATGCCCGTAGGGCTCAGCATATATTGTGCTAATTTACTGTGTGCTATTGAGTTTTCTGTATGTACTTTTGCCTCTAGCCTCATAAAGAGACTAGAGGGATGTGTTTAGAATAAATACATATATTTTATATATATACCTGAATGTTAGAAATGCTATCCCCGGCTGGCTAGGGCTTGCGCCAAAACCAGTCAGGGACCACCACTGTAAGTCAGGGCAAGGGAGTTACACGACAAGCTAACCCCTGCTCACCCCCTTGGTAACGTGACACGAGCAGTAAGGCTAAACTCGGAGGCTATTTAAGTTAAGCGTTTGTGTGTGCACCCAGCAACAACACCCAAGGCCCACCACAAAGGAAACTCCACACAAGGTTATGTATAAAAATAGCCTTTGTATTGTAGCAAACACATTAGATAAAAACACACACTTTACAATGTGCCAACAGGCACGGGCAGAATTTGCAGGGGATATGTACAGGACAGGGCCACGTGGACCATTGTCAGGAATATGCACTTTTAGTCTTAGAATACTTGTTAGAAATAGCACTTGGTACATAGAATAATAATCACTTTAGTACAAAATAGAAAATAGGGCACACAACCAGTAACTACTGGTAACAGGTAAGTACCACCCACGCAACTCTAACCACCTTAGGACAATATTACACAGGGAACCAGGACCTCACTAGCAACACCTGTACTAGACAGAACAACCCCCTAAGTTTCACAATACCTTTAGGGGTATAGGAATGAACACATTTACACATGATGCATCACAACATTCAGCGGTGTAGGGAAAAGCACATGACGCATAAAACAACACATTCAGAGGTGCAGGAAGGACAATTGCGCAGAAATCACATAAGCCACAACCTGTGACTGTCCCCAGGGCAACTGGCCTCTCTGGGGATAGGACACCCTGTGTCCCAATGTCAGGGGGCCTAAACGGAGCAGCTGCCCACTAAGTGCTGGGCAGCTATGGAAGCAATGGGGCCAACACGTTGGAGCCTTGTGGGCTCAAGAAACAACAAGGCGGGCTGGGAGTCCCGGTGCTCCGAAGTAAGAATGCCCCCAGAGCCCTTCTGGCTCAAAATGCACAATGCCTCCTGAGCCCCTCATGGGCTCGAGAATAAATGCAGGGCAAGGTGGGAGCGACCCGCGGCCTTCCGGGGCCACTCTACCAACCAAGAAAAATGCCCCCGGATAGGTAAATTATACTATTCTCGATCCGCGCCCCCAACGCAAGTCGTTGACACGATTTGCGTCGTAAAAGACGGGTTGTGACAGCACGCGTTGTGACGGTATGCGTCGTACCGTCATACATCCCACAGGTACCAAACTGGGAGCGGGGCGGGGAACAAATGTACTGGACACTATTTGAAAATGACACTCTCAGGAGAAGAAATATGGAACTTCAAAAACAAGTCAAGTCAAGTCAAAAACCACTTTATTCGATTTAGTTAAAAATCATAAAAGCATTCTACAATCAAAGGGAAAGGGACAGTACATATTCATTTAGAGAAAACAAAAAATCCCCTAAATGTGGTAATCTAAACTGCAGAGTTTTGTATCCTTTCCGCTGCCGCCAATGTTAGAAATGGTATCCCCGGCTGGCTAGGACTAAGCATGGGCGTAAAATCCGTTACGCTCGCGGATTTTTCGTATTTTCCGTATTTTCGGAGAATCCGCAATCCGCGAACTCTCGCGGATGTGGCGAGAATACGCAAATCCGCGCGAAGCGGATTTTTTGTTTGTGTTCGCACTGCTCGCGGTCAATCTCGCAACAATCTCGCACTCGCGAAAGTACAAAAATTACAAGGGGAGGGGTAAAGGAAGTGGCCCAGTCTCCAACTTCCTGTTCCTGTCCAGCAAGCTCCTCCCATAGGGGTGGGGTGAAGGAAGTGCCCCAGTCTCCAACTTCCTGTTCTTGTCCAGCAAGCTCCTCCATTTCCTGGCCACTTTGATTTCGATCTTGACTGGGAAGGATTACTTTTTGTGGTTGCTGCTGGATATTTGGATTTGAGGCCTTTTGGATTACTTTTGGATTCGAAATTTGATTTCACAAACAAGTAAATTGATGTTGTTTGTTTGTGGTGATTTTTGTGTGTGTTGCTTTTTTTTCGACTTTTTTGGGGGGAAAATCTGCAAGTTCGCGAGCTGAGGATGTTTTTGCTTGTGTTCGCACTGCTCGTGTCCCGCGCAGCAACAATCTCGCACTCGCGAAATTGTAAAAATTACAATTCTGCACATGAATTGAAAACCACCAGGCTTAGTTATGGGTGCATGCATGATACAACTGTTTTGTTGAATTTTTTTTTTAACATGATTCTGGCCAGGGCATGGATGGCATTGGATTGTGGTGATCTTTGTGTGTTTTATGACTTTTTGGGGTGGTGTTGGGGGCTTGCTATGTGGGTGGGGGCCATTTTATTGCCTGGTCCCGTGTGGGTGGGGGTCTAGGGGCCATTTTTAAGCCAGTTTGTGTGCTTTGTGCCATAGGCCTGCACCCAGTGTGCTCTGATGTCATCCATTATGCCCAGGGGGCCCAGAATCGGTCTGTTTGTGGATTTTGCTGGTTTTTCGCCACGTTCGCGCCGTGAAGCAACAATCTTGCACTCGCGAAATTGTAAAAATTGCAATTTTGCACCGGAAAACCACCAGCAGGCAGCATAAGCCTTCTGAAACTTGATGGATGGCATTGGATTGTGGTGATTTGTAAGCATGAGCGCAAAATCCGCTCCGATCGCGGATTTTGCGGATTTTCGGTAAATCCGCGATCCGCAATCCGCGATCGGAGCGGATTTTGCGGTCAAAAGTTCAAGCCTGCATAAATTACGATGGCGCCGGCAAGCTGCCAGCGCCATCCTCAAATGGTTACTTAATTAGCTTCCACAGGAAGCTCTAATAGATAAGATACAGCAGGGGCTCGAGCGCCTGCTTTATTTTAACAGTTGGAGCTTCCTGTTGAAGCTAATTAAGTAACTATTGCAGGATGGCGCTGGCAGCTTGCCGGCGCCATCGTAAATTATTTCAACGGTGGTGTCTTCTTGAATAAATATGAAGGGCAGGGTTCATTCGGGCACGACGGTCCTGGCACAAAAAAATAAACCTCAACAGGAAACACTTGCAGATATCAATAAAGCATGTGCCCTAGTTGAAGCTTTAATTCAGTGACTCATTGATCAGCCCAAAAATTAATCTGCTGCTCTGATCGGTCTCTGCCCTTTTATACACACAAGAGGCATGCTCGCATGGACGCCCCGTCCGTTTGGCCCCGCCCACACACTCGAGGTGTGCACCGTCTTCCCGCCATTTACCCACTATGATGGACATTTCACTAAAGGGACCCCTGCGCACTTCGGCGCGATTGCATAGTAACACACACTTGGTCGCTGGAACTAGTTGAAGCGCAAATGCAGTGACTCATTCATCAGCGTTGGGAGGCTGGGCAGATGTGCCTTCTTCCCAAATATACCATCGATGCTGACCTTTTAGACACACAAGAGGCATGTGCGCTCGCGTGGAAGCCCCGTCCGTTTGGCCCCGCCCACACACTCGAGGAAGCCCCGCCCCCAATCCGCAAATCCGCTGAATCCGCTAAATAGGCGGATTTTGCGGATCCACGATCCGTGGATCCGCTAAATCCGCGAATCGTGGATCCGCAAAATCCGCCCATGCTTAGTGATTTGATTTGTGTTGTGTTTTTTCACTTTTTGGAGTAGGGGTTGGGGGCTGGCTATGTTGGTGGTGGCCATTTTGAGGCATGGTCCTGGCCATGTGGATGGGGGGGTCAAGCGGCCATTTTGAAGGCAGGCAGTGAGCTTTGAGACATAGGCCTGCACCCATTGTGCCTTGCTTTCACCCATTGTGCCCAGGCGGAGTCAGGGGTACATGAAAGTACAACCCTCTCTGTGTGTGCTCTCTTGGATCAATGTTAAATTACTGTTTCCCAAAAATTTAGCAAATCCTAATTTTGAAATTTCCATATTGTGTAGTGTGCACATGTGTATTCATAAATGCCTACTTGCAAACTTCTTATTGAAGCGCTACATATGCAACATATATTTACTGATGTTCCTCTGTCTTCGTTTGCTTTTAGGTGCACAAAACTCCGCATCATCGTTGAGCATCAGTGCCAGGAAGAAGTCCTGCTGCGGCCTGTTGTTCCGACATCTGAAGAAGATGGCTCCAAAAAGAGGTGCCCGTAGGTCCTCTTGCAAGAAAGATGTCTCTACTAAGGAGAAGAAGAAGCAAGTGGCACCACTTACCAAGGAGACTGGTGGCTCAACCAATAAATTTTTTGGGGAAAAACAACAAAAAAAACAAATGCCCACCATGAGTGCTGCACAGGTAGCCTGTTTAGTTGTTGAATCACCAACGACCAGTGATGTTGGTTCATCGCAAGAAAGTAGCAGCACACCATCAACACAGGTTGTAACTCATCTCACAAGTACTATTCAACAACCAAAGCCGCAACAACAACTGCATGGGCTACTAGTACAAGCAGAAGTACATGCGCAAGGAGCTGTCCGAGAAGGAGCTGTCCGAGAAGGAGCTGGCTGTGAAGGAGCTGGCTGTGAAGGAGCTGGCCGAGAAGGAGCTGGCCGAGAAGGAGCTGGCCGAGAAGGAGAAGGCCGAGAAGGAGAAGGCCGAGAAGGAGAAGGAGAAGGAGAAGGCCGAGAAGGAGAAGGAGAAGGCCGAGAAGGAGAAGGCCGAGAAGGAGAAGGCCGAGAAGGAGAAGGCCGAGAAGGAGAAGGCCGAGAAGGAGAAGGCCGAGAAGGAGAAGACCGAGAAGGAGAGGTCCATGGAGACTTGCAAGTAGAGGTCAGTGAAGATGCCCATGTAGCGGCGCATGGAGCGGTGCAAGTGCCCACAATGGTTGTTCTTCCAGAAGTAGGGGCACAGGAGGAAATTGACTTTGGAGCCGGGGTATCATGTCAGGAAGACGAAGCCACTCCTCCTGATGATTCATTTTCTCCCAGGTCCCCAGCAAGGAAAAGATCAAGGAGGGTGTGTAGAAGTTCCTCTTCAAGCCCCGCTCCATCAGATGATGATCTGGATCTAGATTGGCAACCATCTCTGGCGTCTGAGAGGGAGGCACACCATGAGCTGCGAAAGGTATCAAATGTTAAAAGGAAGGGCCCCGGAAAGCTCATACTTATGGATCCGAACGTCGGACTTGATGAAGTGGTGCATTCTGATGTTGTTGAACAGGATGACAGCAATGACCTAGTCATCACACATGTCAGTCCAGCCACACCGGCCATGCAGCAGACAGACATTTATACCCTATCCCGACGTCATGCTGAGCGTGACCCTGGCGACGTGCCACTGGTAGCACCACCAACGCAGTCAAGTAGTACAACAAGTTCAACAAAACCTACAGCTCCCATATTTTCTCCCCAGAGGGGGACTCCATCCAGCTCGACTCCCTCAAGTAAGGTTGCTGCAATAATTGCACAACCCAGTAGATGTCTGCAAGGCTCATCCACCACTGCTTCATCTGGCATTGGCAGCAGTATCACCTCGTGCGGCAAAACCAGAAGTTTCCAGTCCCCAGTTTGGAACTTTTTTAGTGTCCATGAAAAGTATGATAACATAGCCGTTTGTTGCATTTGTAAGACTAGCGTTAGCCGTGGTAAGACTGGTACCAACTATGGAACCGGAGGCCAGATAGGTCATCTTGAAAGAAAGCACGCTGTCGAATGGTTTCCGCACCTAGCAAACGTCAAGGGAAAGCGATCCCAAAGAGCAAGTGGCCAAAATATACCCATACTAGGTGTTTCATCTGAAGATGACGGGGAGGTAGAAGAAGCGTCAGACATGTGTCCGGTTGCACCCAGTACCCATGGCAGCACCACACCCTCCGGAACACATAGAAGGCACACTGAGAGTCTGGGAGACACACCAATGCGGAAAATGTCAACACTGATCAGAAGTGGGTCGAAGAAGGCATCAGCATCATCCCGTAAATTTGTCCAGCGCACCATTTCAGCCATGTTCTCCTCAGATGTGCAATTTCAACGCAACCACCCAACTGTACGCCTGTATAACACTAAGCTGGCTAAAATGCTAGCGGTGGACCTTCTCCCTTTTTCGTTTGTCGAAGGTGTGGGTTTCCTTGAACTCGTGGCAACACTGGCCCCTAAATGGAAGGTTCCTAGCCGGTTCTATTTTGCCAGGGTTCCTGTTCCAGCACTACATAAAGAGGTGCTTGAGTTGGTGGGGGCAGCTTTGCAGAAGAGTGCTGTTCACACTATACACCTGACAACAGACATGTGGACCAGTTGCCAAGCCCTTGATTACATGTGCATCACTGCACACTGGGTCTCTTTTTCAGGGGTTATAAAACAGATAAATGCAGGTGGTGACTTGGTCGAGATTTTTAAGGGTGCTCGTAAACATGCAACATTAGCCATGTTTGGCATGGAGAAAAGTCATACTGCAGTCAACATTTTGGCTGACTTTAACAAAAAGGTCTCGCAATGGCTGCCCCCAAGAAATTGCAAGGTTGGTTATGTTTCTACAGATAATGGCAGCAATGTAGTTAGGGCCATGGAGGACGGTTTCTATTTCAGAGTGCCGTGTTTGGCGCACTGTATCAACCTTGTTGTGCAAAATTTTTTGAAAAAAGAACTTGCAGTCGACAAAACACTGACCATCTGCAGAAGAATATGCACACATTTCAACCATTCTTTTAAGGCCCGGAAGGAGCTGAGGCGCAAGCAAAATGAACGTAGAATGCCAGTGAAAGCACTTATCCAGGAGGTGGCAACACGTTGGAACTCAACCTTCTACATGCTTGAGCGTCTGCATGAGCTGTTTCCAGTAGTCAATGAGTATTTCTACAACCTGGGTGGTGATACAACAGAAATGATGCTAGCGGTGGAGCAATGGCAGCTAGTTAAAAGCCTGACAGACATGCTTCGTCCTTTTGAGGTCTTCACGCGTGACGTCAGCAGGGAGGACTGTTCTTTGAGCAAAGCTATCCCATTGTTGCTGAAGCTCGAGCACCAAGTCAAGGTGGTGTCTTCACAATTAAAGGACGTTGGAAAGAACGAGGCACATGAGTTGGCGCAGAGATTATTACAACGCCTAGTTAGCAATGAACGGCTTGTAAAAATCAAGAAACAACAGCACTACATTTGTGCTACTATTCTGGATCCACGTTACAAAAAGCCATTGTTTGGCAAAGTAATAATTCCTTTTGAAACATCGGATGTTACAGAGTACAAAGGTTGGCTAGCTCAGTCAGCCATTCGTTTTGAAAGAGAGCGGAAGGAAACTGTAGGAGAAGACAGTACTACTAGTGAATCAGCAGGCCATCAGGCGTCCCAAAAAAGCACTTCTGCATCTGTGCCTGTGGCAGAAGTGACTGTCTTTTCATCTGAGGCGTTAACCACACCAGCAACCGTATCATCTGCACCAGGCCCAGGCGATATGTCTGAAGCGGGTTGGCTAACTCAGCTAGGGTTTCCTTGTCCTAGAAAGGACACAGAAGTGCAAAGTACAGGAATCCGGGAGGACATTCTTTCAATGGTGCAGGCCTATCTGGATGACTCAACAGAGGTCAATATTACTGAGGACCCATTGGCGTATTGGCATGGGAAAAGAAAAAATATGTCGAGAGCTCACCAACCTGGCTATCAATTACTTGTCTTGCCCACTCGCAAGCGTGTCCTCAGAACGTGTTTTTAGTTCTGCTGGTGGCATTGTGACTTCCAAAAGGTCCCGCCTCTTGCCCGCAAATGTGGAGCGGCTCACCTTGATAAAGATGAACCAGCACTTCATACCACCAGATTACAGAGTACGAGAATCCACGCAGGAAGAAGAGGACACCGACCTACCTGAGGAAAGTTCTCCTCAGTTACTAGAAGTAACCCCGACTGATGATTTAGCAGAGTATGAGGACGAGTTCTGCTTCCCTGACAGCGAGTTCTGAAAACGAGTCAATCATTCATTAATTGTAAATTTAGTCCTCCTTATTCACTTTTATTCCTGTGTGTCTGTCTTTCTTTAGCAAGTGCTTCATCACATTCCCAACAAAACTATAATCAACCAATAAAACCACAAGCCCATCAACAGAACTGTCTTGATTTTGATGCCGCAGCATTCCTCAGGTTCACAACAGTTAGTTGACAAGAACTCAGTCCTGGTCGTCTATCCTGAGTCCTCCTCCTCCAGACTCACCCTATCCATTACCCATAATGCTGATGCCTGGATTCTGCACAATGAAGAAACTTACGTTGACGAGTCCCCTAACGCCTTAGGACACTGTGAGTTCCAGGTGGAGCCAGCCCTCAAACACAAATTACAGGTAAGATAAGCGTTTGGATGGGAGGTAGTATAATGGAGTGTTCGGAGAGGCGAGAGAGTGACAGTGGTACTAGCAGTAAAGTCCTAGGGCTCTTGAATTAACAAAGTCTGTGACAGGCATTTACTTTGGAAAAAATTTGGCCTATTACACGTGAACTTTTAGGCGTTATTATTGCTCGCTTGCCTGTCTCAGGGGTGCTGTCTGTGGGGCTTCTAGGTTTTTGGGTTGTGTGAGCACCGCTGCCACATTTCTAATGTTGATTGCTTTTGTTTTGCAGAAAATCCACGCCGGGAAACTCCAGTTGGGGCCCTGCTGCAGAACGCCTTAGGACACTGTGAATTCCAGGTGGAGCCAGCCCTCAAACACAAATTACAGGTAAGATAAGCGTTTGGATGGGAGGTAGTATAATGGAGTGTTCGGAGAGGCGAGAGAGTGACAGTGGTACTAGCAGTAAAGTCCTAGGGCTCTTGAATTAACAAAGTCTGTGACAGGCATTTACTTTGGAAAACATTTGGCCTATTACACGTGAACGTTTAGGCGTTATTATTGCTCGCTTGCCTGTCTCAGGGGTGCTGTCTGTGAGGCTTCTAGGTTTTTGGGTTGTGTGAGCACCGCTGCCACATTTCTAATGTTGATTGCTTTTGTTTTGCAGAAAATCCACGCCGGGAAACTCCAGTTGGGTCCTGCTGCAGAACGCCTTAGGACACTGTGAATTCTATAACACACAGAGCAGGAGAAAAAACAGAGTAGTGACGAGTGATGAAAAAATTGCTACTACTACTCACCAAGCCCGGGGACCTCCACTCCCAGCAGGTCGAGCAGGTCGTGCTCCCGGTCCAGGATATCGGTCCAGCGGTGGGTCACCTGATAATAGGTGCGCTGGACCCCCGTGATGTTAAAAAGGGCCCGGCACACCTGCCCCCACCGCTTCCGTCGCTCCTGGCTGTTGGTGTAACCGGCAGCGATCCTGCCGCCTGCCGCGATGGTCCTGGGGAGACGGCGCTGCACATAATAAACCAGTGAGCCCACCTCCTCAGGACTGAAGATCTCCCGGGGCACCACCATTTCCGCCCTCAAGTGGCCACACGGGAGCCGGGCACGGGCTGCGGCGCCCGTCTTGGGCAGCTTGACTGCTGTCTTCACCATGTTCTGGGCAGGTAAGGAGACAAAATGAAAAAGAATAAGAGTAGAAAAGAAGGAAATAAAAGTTTAAAAAAGTAGTTGAAAAGTAAACAAAAGTAGACTAAAACACAAAAATATAGACCTAGAAAACAAGAGGGATAGAAAAAAAGTTTAATAGATCAAAAAATAAATAAAACAAGCAAAGGATGGCAGAGATATACAGAGGATAGAAACACCATGCCCAGACACATAGGAATGAATGAAAAACAAGATGGCCGCCCGAACACGTGCGTGTAAGTAAGTTCGCACGCGATTTCTCTCGCGAACTCGTGCGAACTTGTATTCGCAAGGCGCTCATCGCGCGAGATTACACATAGCGGGCGGAAACGGAAATACTTCACGCAAACAAAATGGCGGCGCCCATACTCAACCTTGGGGTAACTCGCACGAGTTCGCGGCTTCCACGGTCGATTTCGCACTACGCCGCGCCTCGCGAATAGGGCGAAATTACCGAAAAATGAGTTTTGCAAAAGCAAAACCAACGAGCAGGTGCAAAAGTTCGAGCTCATCATTTGTAACCATTTACCTGTAGTGCTTCCTGAAGGGGCCCTCCAGAATCCGGTTGCCTACTTGCAACTATTGTGTGACCCTGCTCTGACAGTCACAGAATAGTTACAAGTATGCCATTGCATCCTGTTAAAAAAAAATTACATTGCAACAAAAAGGAAAGGGAGCAGACAAGCAGGTGCCAGCCTTCATTAATGTCAGTTGGGGCAGTGCAGGTGTTGTTGTTTGCAAAACTTAAAGCACTTAGCAGGTGTGCTTTGCTTTGCCTCAATAATGTACACTCACTGGTCAATCAGAGGGTGTTGTGATGACACCGAGGGTGGCATGGGTGTGCCAGCCAGAGGGTGGCATGGGTGAACCAGAGTGCCAGTGTTGACAGAGGATGGCAGTGCTTTGCTTTGCCCCAATAATGTACAGAGGGTGCTGTGATGACACAGAGGGTAACATGGGTGAGCCAGAGGGTGGCATGGTGACCAAAGAGAATGCCAGTGGTGACAGAGGGTGGCAGTGATGAAGAAAGCCTTGCAAACAGGCTGGGCACGTAGAAACAACAAGTTCGCAAAACTGGCGACCCGACAAGTAAGTTCGCAATTTGCGAAATTGTACAAAACCCTCGCGAACTTGCAGAAACCCGTGCGAACACACCCCCCCCCAAAAAATACGCAAATCCGCGAGAATTCGCGGAATTTGCGGATTTTCGCATTCCGCAAATACGCAAATCCGCAAATTCGCGGATTGCAAATCCGCAAAATCCGCCCATGCTTAGCTAGGACTTGTGCCAAACCCAGTCAGGAACCACCACTCTAAGTCAGGGCAAGGGAGTTACACGCCAAGATAACCCCTGCTCACCCCCTTGGTAACATGACACAAGCAGTAAGGCTAAACTCGGAGGCTATGTAAGTTAAGCGTTTGCGCGTGCACCCAGCAACAACACCCAAGGCCCACCACAAAGGAAACTCCACACAAGGTTATGTATAAAAATAGCCTTTGTATTGTAGCAAATACATCAGATAAAAACACACACTTTACAATGTGCCAACAGGCACTGGCAGAATTTACAGGGGATATGTACAGGACAAGGCCACATGGACCACTGTCAGGAATATGCACTTTAAGTCTTAGAATACTTGTTAGAAATAGCACTTGGTACATAGAATAATAATCACTTTAGTACAAAATAGAAAATAGGTCACACAACCAGTAACTACTGGTAACAGGTAAGTACCACCCATGCAACCCTAACCACCTTAGGAGAATATTATGCAGGGAACCAGGACCTCACTAGCAACACCTGTACTAGACAGAACAACCCCCTAAGTATGACAATACCTTTAGGGATATAGGAATGAACACATTTACTCATGATGCATCACAACATTCAGCGGTGTAGGGAAAAGCACAGGACGCAAAAAACAACACATTCAGAGGTGCAGGAAGGACAATTGCGCAGAAATCACATAAGCCACAACCTATGACTGTCCCCAGGGCAACTGGCCTCTCTGGGGATAGGACACCCTGTGTCCCAATGTCAGGGGGCCTAAACGGAGCAGCTGCCCACTAAGTGCTGGGCAGCTATGGAAGCAATGGGGCCAACACGTTGGAGCCTTGTGGGCTCAAGAAACAACAAGGCGGGCTGTGAGTCCCGGTGCTCCGAAGTAAGAATGCCCCCAGAGCCCTTCTGGCTCAAAATGCACAATGCCTCCTGAGCCCCTCATGGGCTCGAGAATAAATGCAGGGCAAGGTGGGAGCGACCCGCGGCCTTCCGGGGCCACTCTACCAACCAAGAAAAATGCCCCCGGATAGGTTGTAGCCTCAACAGGCTCGAGAGAAATGCTGCCCACTTCGTTGGAGTCCTTCTTGGACTCGAAATAGCCAAAATGCCCCTGGGAGCCTCGGGGCTCCAAACTACAACTGCTGCCTGCTGTGAGCCTCGTGGGCTCTAGAATGAACAATGCCCTCTTCGCTGGAGTTCCTCCTCTGGGGACTCTTACTACAATGATGCCCCCAGCACTGGAGAACCGGAGCAGCACTCACCGGGACTCCTGGGGCGGATGCTTCTCCTCGGCGCTGCTCCTCTCCCGGCGGCTAGGACTTCCTCTTTGCCGCGGGCTCTCTTCAGGTCAGCAGGCAGTCTAGGGCTCTCCCTTGCACTCGGGAGCCCCGGGCAGGACACGGCAGGCTGCTTCCGGCTTCCTCGGCACAGGAGCGCGGGGTGGGCGCCCGTCTGCTTCCTGTTTGTGCTTTCGGGGCAGCCAATGGCAGCGCGGCCCTTAGGACGAGCCTCTCGGCTCTGGGGCGCACTGGCCAATGGCTGTGTGGCGATTCTTCTCTGGAGCCGCCAATGGCAGCGCGGCCCTGGGGGTATGGAGGCAGGAACAGCGCCTCACAGGAGATCCCCGGGCCGGCCGTGGTAATTCCAGCACCAAATGAGGGGTGGGAACCCTCGAAATAAATAATAAAGCTGGGAATTCGAGGGGTAGGCTCCCTCAAAATAAATAATAAAGCGGGGCGGCCCCCATTAACATCAGCAATCTTGCGTGGAAAATGCCGGGTGGGCACCGGCTTGGAAATGCAGCAACGGGGGGATCCCCACGCCGGGGAATCCCTCTTGGAAGGACGATTGCAGCCACGGGCTGCAGATAAAAGTAGGAGTGCTCCCAGCACTCATGAAATAGTGCTCCCCTGGAGGAGAACAAAGCGCTGCAAAGCCCAGGCGCTGCCAGGCGCTGGGGGCACCAAGGAAGTCCAGGGGAAGGCCCAAAAGTGATGAAGGCAAAAGGGGGGGTAAAGGCCGGGCCCAGGGGCCAGCTCACTGGGCCCTCCAGGCAGGAAGGCAGTCCTCGTGGCGGTCCTCCTGGCGCCCAGCAGCAGCCGGCCCCCCTCCAGTCAGGATCAGGAACAGAGAACATTTTGCAAGGGGACACAGCCCCTTTTTATACAGTAAATCTCTTTGTCTGTGTGCAGGGTGGGGGGGGAAACCAGTCACAGCTGGTTTTGGAGCACTGTGATGTGCTCAGCCACCCTTCCTATTCACTGGCCAGTCTAGGGTCATCAGTCGCACCACAGGGGGTGGAGCCAGCATTGTGTGGGGAAAGCCAGCCCTATTCAGGTCCCAGGTGCACCCCTCCCTCACATCAGCATGCTAATCTCAACACTCACCACCGGGGCAGACCCATCCTGACTCCTGGAGCCAGGCTCACCAGCCAGCTCCAGCCAATCACATGCCAGACACAAATTACACAAACATGCCAACTTCTAGAAGTGGCACTTCCACACTAGACACATTCATGCCGCACACATTATCGCGCAGCATTCACTCACACGAGTCCGCACATATCAAACTCGCACCTGCACTCCCCACGCATCAGGAACTACCAGGGACACATACATTCCCCATGCATTCCTATGGGAGGGCAGGCCAACCTCACCACACGCACGCACTTTACCCTGGGACACAGTGGTAAAGTGCGCAGAAACCAAAAATCACTATCACCAAGTCACATACCAAAAGTAAAAAGTTCAGGGGTGAACATGCCAGAAGGGCCTAGTCCAACACAACCCTCTTCCAGCCAAAACGCAGGGCAGACCAATCACCACCGTGATGGGCTTTCCTGCTTGGGGCGATACAACACAGACGCGGGCCCGCAACTGCAGGGACACCCTCCTGTTCTACGCCACGGTGGACCCATGGGGTTCCTTCTAAAACCACTGTCTGGATCAACTGGGCTACCCCACTGGTACTCCCAAGCTGTCCGCGGCCAGGACCAGGCCCTAGGCCACCCAGGTGCCACTGGTCCTTGCCTATTCACAGAGTGGGGGTAGTAACCCCTGGTACATAGTATCCACTCTCCACTCTTCCTGTCTGTAGGACAGGGCTAGACTGCCACTGGTTCTCCAGCCTAGGGTCTACACCCTCAGGCGGACCAGGAGTCTCAGGGAAGGCTCTCCTCCCCCTACCTCTTCTGCTAGGGTTCCTCCTCCTCCTGTGGTTCTGAAAAATCTGGATCCATATTAAGTTCTGGACCCGAGAATAAAAACTTTGTCGAAATAGGACGAATTTGGTATCAAAAGACCGAGAAAGACGAGTACATCAAGTACATGTATTTTCGGCATATTCGAGTGACGATTTCACCTCGAAATCGTCATTTACCTTCTAAACCCTTAGCTGCATGTTGCCCTTTACATAGGCCTTAATCCAGTTGAATTTGATTCCACAAGGACACATACTCCTTAATCAACTTCTCCCTGACCTCAGTACAAGTTAGAACCATTGCCCCAGGCCGAACTCGTTAGGTCAGTTCCCTCCCAGTGGCCGAGCAAGATAGCATCTAGGCCCAACCAGCCATAAAACCATTTCAGCACGCACACCTGCCATATCTCGCTCACATCTTTCTCCACTCCTTTTCCTCACTTGCTTTATGATGGGGAGGTGACCCTTTTTATTAGGGGTCCAGCGATATCTGATGAAATGTTGGGCCTTGCCGGATGATTTGTTATGGGCAGCACGACGTGAAATATGTACATGTCATCATGACTCTGCTTTTCTTTTGTAATCAGTAACCATAAATGAAATACCACGAATCCAAGGAATGTTTTGCCCAAGGCTGAATATTATGTATAAGAAGAGAAGCCTAACTTCGTGAAGGTGTGCAGTCTCCTGAATATACTCGTATTGTACTTCTAGGACCCTGTTACCTTGGTTGCAGCCAATAAACTAATCTTTGACTTCACCTGGAAGACTCCGAGTTTCTGTAGGTCTGACTCAGGAGAACCCGAGGTCTCTGGGTGTTGATCCCCTGGCACCGCTGGGTTACCGGTTCTGTGCCGGTTCTTAAAAACCCAGTACCTCAGTTGGCGCCCAGCGTTTGGGGCGATTCCAGTGGTACCAATCAGCCTGAAGATCGTGAGGAGCTTCGTGTGGAAATTCCGGAGGAGGGCCCACCACCTCATCGGCCCCTGCATGTCGACGTGGTCCGAAGGTCTTTGCTACGAGGTTCCCCGCTTCCCGACGGCTACGAGGACTGCTGCCCTGGCTATCGCCCTGATGTTGGACCCTTGAAATTTTCGGTAGAGCGAAACGCTGAGACGAGTCTTCTGGTGAAGCCATCGATATTTTTCAGTTAAGTATAAGTGGAGCGTCTCCCAGTCCTTAGTTGGACTTACTTTGTGGTATCTTGGAGATACAAAAGGTTTTATTGGTACTTGCAAGCACCATAACCGAAGGACTCGTGTATTCACGAGAAATATCGTAATCGATAAATCCTTTGAAGTTTTGGAACTAGACTAGAGAGCGAGGATGCCTAGTCTTAGACTCGGGAATTGGTTTTGTCTTGGTAGTAATAATAGGGACTCCCGATTGGAGGACTCATGTCCGGTTCCTCCAGTTGGAACTCCGACTTACGAGCTATACGTTAAACATGGGGTAGGCCCCATCGTTTACAACGAGGTATGGATTAAATACACTAGGAAAGATGGTGTTTTAAAATGGCCCCAATATGGTAGCTTTGATTCTGAAATCTTAGACAACCTTGAAGTTAAACTCTTCAAAAAGAAAGCCCGGCCGGCGATGTTTGACTCTTTCCGCTTATGGCGCAAAGAAGCCAAACAAAAAGAAATTAAATTAGCTAAGAAAAATAAGAGAGAAGGGGGACTTTCAGTAATGCAAGCTGCTGTGCAGTTTAAAGATAATGAGGAAGAGCAGATAAATGAGCAGTTGCACAGGCAACGTAAAATGGCAATAGATAAATGTTATCCAGTTTTGCCGTCTCTTCAGCAAGGGACAGCAAAAGAGCGTGAAAAAGACCAATTAATGTCGCAATTATTAACTTCACCACCCCCCTATGCGCAGAATGCTACAGCACCCCCGCAACCTTTAGTTGCACAAGCTGCGCCTCCGGCTCTTCCACAGGACCCACCTGCTGCTCTTCAGCTGGCTCCTACTTCTTCGGTGCAGCCTCCTCCAGGCCCACCGACCACTTCTGTTTCACCTGTGTTTTCTACGATTTTGCCTACAGTGCTTTCTACATCTCCTAATGCCCCTCTATGATTTTGCCTAGTACCACATCTATTATTCCTGATACCTCTTCTGCCATCTCTACCCCCGCCTTATCTCACCCCATTTTTTCATCTGTTTGTCCTTCAGTTTCACCTTCCATTCGGCAGAAAATGGCCAGCACTGTTACTAATCTTCTTTTACCTCTTTTCGGGTCGCCTGCTACGACCCCTAACATAGGTAGAAGACAGTTGCGAAGTCAACTGCCTGATTATCAAGAGAGAGATTCCCTGAATAGTTTAGCTCGGAAATGGGTCATGGACACTGCAAAATATGATTTACAGTCTGTCATGGAAGTTTTCCATCAATGGGAAGCAGCGACACAGAGATATGTGTTCGAACAGATGTGTGTCTTTCTTGGCGAGGATTTAGAAGACAATGATCAAGAATGCATCCCGCAAGAGATGTGTCGTATACGATTTAAGTTTGGAGAGGGTATGATTGTAGGTCCCGATGTGGAAAAAGCAGTTGAAATACTATTATCATATCGAAGTAAGGGAAACAGTTCTGGGTCACCATCGGAATCTAGTGCATCTAGTAGGAAAAAGGCACGACAATACCCTATGAGAGAAGTTCCCCCACAGTGGAGAGAGGGTGACGCGACAGCTGTCCCACCTGTCCTGCCCCACTTTCACCGTGTATGGGTACATGTTCCATGGAAGCGAGCTGAAGTTTTAGCACTCAAACAAACACTACCAGATCCGCGTAAAAATCCTGCAGGGTACTATAAAGAATTGTTGCAAACTGCTGGGTCATGTATAATGAATTTGGCCGATATCGATATGTTATTCGGGAACGTTGTTCCACAGCCTTTATGGGGAAAAATTCGCCATGTAGATCATGACCAGGAATTAGGTGACACGTGGATTAATATTACTGCTGCAGATGCACGACAAGTTGGTGGTGCCAAGCCTGAGCCTCTGATAGCGGAACTACCTGGTAGAATAGTAGATTACATGAAAACGATAATGCCTGCAATACGCGTAAATTGGGATAAGTTATCTGCATGCAAGCAAAAGAAAGAAGAAACTGTTTCAGATTTCTTCACCAGATTTGAAGAAACATGCATTGACCACAGCGGTCAAGATATGACCACAGAAGGTGGTCAGAGATTGTTTGTCGATAAATTTGTGCACAATCTACTTCCAGACTTGTGTAGGAAATTAAAAGATTCGGAAAGTTCTTGGGCAGTCTCATCTTCAGCCCAGATATTAGCCACCGCACAGTACTACGAGAATAGAGACAAAGATGAGAAAGATAAAGTAGAGAAGAAAACTAGAGAACTCAAAACGAAGGTTTTACTACAGCAAGCCTATCCGCCACGTGGTGGTGGTAATAAAAAGAATAATGGTCAGAATAACTACCAGAACATTTTTCAGCAGCCTCAACAATATCAGAGAAACTTGCAAAGATTCGATTACAATCAAAACCGCGTAGGTCCCAACCAGTGTTTATACTGCAAACAAGAGGGTCATTACAAATATGACTGTCCTGCCCTACCACAACGTGCAAATGGAATTTCTGGCGTAAGAGGTCGTGGTAGTCAGCAAGCGCCTAGAGGTAGAGGGCGTGGAAACGCCCCTCAGGACGCACGTCCCCTTCCACCACAAAACTCTATGAACAGGTTTGACCAGCAAAATAACGTATCTGACAGCACAGCTCAATACTACGTTGATGAGTATTACACAGAAAATGAGCAGTGGGAGAATAATGATTGCTAGGACAGCCTTAGACAAGGAGAGGGAGTTGTTTCAGTTCCAGTAGATCAGAGTGGACCTTACGTTGAGGTGATTACATCGGGTGTGTCAGAACCTTTTCTGTTGGATACTGGTGCTACAAAGAGTTCTATTATGCACTCCAAACTCCCTGGCGCACCATTGTCTGGCGAAATGAACGTTTCCGTAGGTTTTTCTGGCGCCCCGGTTAGAAATCCGATTTCTGACCCTTTATCTCTTTCTGTTGGTCCTTGTGAATTCGAAGCACCCCTTATTTTGACAACAGGTTGTGGTGAAAATTTGCTAGGATTAGATTTGCTAAAAAGATTGTATGCAACTTTGTACTGTTCTCCCTCAGGAGTACAACTTACTTTAGGTAAGAAAGTGGTTTCTCCCATGTATTTGTCGAGAAATGCACTTCCAGCAGAATTGGCACTTCTACCAGATATTCTTTGGGCTACTGGTCCGAATGATGTAGGTCTTTTAGAAATTCCACCGTATGTTGTAACATTGAAGCCGAATGTCAAAATGCCACGAATTCCCCAATACAGGATATCCAATGAGGGCGAAAAAGCTTTGCTAGCGATTGTTTACGAGTTGATTGAAAAAGACGTAATTGAAGAAACACGAGGCAATGTTTGCAATAGTCCTGTTCTGCCTGTTTTAAAACGAACTGACCCTTCTCAGCCACCTGTGTATAGATTCGTGATTGATCTTAGGGAAGTAAATAAGATAGTGGTGCCACAATTCCCAGTTGTCCCCGACATTACAACATTATTGACTATGATTCCAGCCTCTGCCTCCTGGTTTTCGGTGATTGACCTGAAGAATGCTTTCTTCAGTATCCCGATTGCCGAGGAAAGCAGGGATATTTTTTCCTTTAGTTTAGGTGGTCGCAGCTTCCGCTTTAAACGCGCCCCTCAAGGCTACTGTGAAAGCCCCTCAATATATAGTCAAGCTCTGAAATGTCAGCTTGACACAATGGTTTTGCCCAAAGGTGCCACTCTCGTACAGTACGTGGACGATTTGCTCATAGCTGCGGATACTGAGAAAATATGTAAAATGGCCATGTTGGAATTACTGCGTCATCTATGTGATCTGCATCACAAGGTGTCACTTTCCAAGCTTCAATATTGCCGACAAGAAGTGACCTACTTAGGTCATCTCTTATCGAAGGAGGGAAGGAAACTGACCCCAGAAAGAATTCAGGCAATAGCTAAATTGAATGTGCCAAGAACGCAGAGAGAAGTACGCGCTTTCTTGGGCATTACATCGTACTGTAGACAGTGGATTCCAAATTTTTCGTTATTAGCCAAACCCTTATTGGCACTAACGTGTACAAATACACCCAATCCCATTCCTTGGTCTGATAAGTGTCAGAAAAGTTTTCTCGAATTACGCACAGCATTATGTTCGGCCCCTGTGTTAGGTAACCCCAACTACAGTAAACCTTTCACATTATATGTCCACGAGAAGGAGGGCTGTGCATTGTCTGTACTGACTCAGTTATACGGAGATAGACAGCGGCCATGCGCCTATTTTTCGTCAACTTTGGATCCGGTAGCACGAGCATTGCCGAGTTGTTTAAGGGCCACAGCAGCAGCAGCTGTTTCTATTCGACAGTCTGCAGGTCTAGTAATGAATAATACACTAATCGTGATGGTCCCGCATGCAGTAGACACGTTGTTAAATAGGACCAAGACACAGCACTTAACTAGTGCTCGACTGTCCAGTTATGAATTGACGCTACTAGCGAGCCATGTGCACATAAAAAGGTGCAGTACCTTGAACATAGCCACATTGTTACCAATTACAGAGGAATAGGATGCTTCAGAACAGCACGATTGTTTCCTCAGAACAGAGGAAGAGACGAAAGGGAGAGTTGATTTGTTCGACACTCCTCTTGCTGAATGTGATGGTACATTATGGGTGGATGGTTCCTGCTTTAAACTCCCAAATGGTAACGTGACTACAGCATATGCTGTCACAACTTTGCACACAATCATTGAAACTGCGCGAATACCACATGGTTCAGCTCAAGCCGCTGAACTCGTGGCACTAACGAGAGCATGTGTGTTATCTAAAGGAATGAAAGTGACTGTCTATACCGACAGTGTACAATGGGGGGGTTATTACCCAGATGTAATCGGAGGGACCTGGGTTGAATAGTAATATAAGGAAGGGGTCCCAGTGAGGTGAACAACACACAGTAAAATTAAATAAAGACAAAGAATCACTTGAACATAAATTTAAACCGCATTGTTTTAATCACAATGGGTAGAACATGATTAATCACAACGTCAATCAATGAATTTGTGAGAAAAGGTGGAGCAAAGCCCCGGAGGGGGGGAGGGGACGTGATATCGTGAGGATGCGGTGATAAGGAGGGGTAGGTAAGTGACAGAATAATCAGTGTTTCAAACCAGACACTTATGATAGTTACAATGTAAGTACAAAACGAACGAAAAGAATCCACTTTAAAATCAAGCAAAGTCGTACTCCAATCTGTACATTGTATGAACATTTGGGGCATGGAGTCGATAATCAGGACGGGTAACTGTCGACGTTTCGACCCTCTCTTAAGCAGGAAAAGTTATATCCTTGCAGTGGGGTCTTCTTCAGGACGAAAGAAGGGGCAGACCACCTTGATGAGGTACTAGTCGGGTGTGGTGTCAAGTTAGGACCACACTGCAATCGTCAATGAAAGACATCGTATTAATGATCCACGTCGAACTGATCAGTGCGCGTGGTAGTTAGGGTAGATTGCTGGATGCGCCTCCAAATAAATGGCGGTCGGTCATCTAATAGACGTTCCCCGTCGGAGAAGCAAATCACCGAGGGCGCGGAAGCCAAGGGCCGGAGTGAATGCCGGAGAGTTTCTGGATAGAATCGGGGGCTGAGCAAATCAGACACGATAGCGACGGATCCCAGTCGAGTTCGCAAAATGTCTATACCGACAGTCAGTATGCTTTTGGAGTGGCTCACAGTTTTGGACGATTGTGGAGAGAACGTGGGTTCCTGACTTCGCATGGAGCTAAGATTCAGCATGGTCAGTTGGTGAATGAGCTTCTTGAATCACTGACGTTGCCCCTGAAAGTAGCGATCGTGAAATGTAGTGCTCACAAGAAAGTGATTGATGATGTTGGTCGTGGAAATGCATTTGCTGATGAAACTGCTAAGGAAACTGCAAAGAATATGATGAGCCGAATGTATGTTGTGAGCCCAGAAAGATGGACTGGTGATGTTGGAATATGTGAAGACACGATAGAAAGTGTGAAGTCCATCCAAGCTGAGGCCACGGAGAAAGAGTTAAGCATGTGGAGAGAAAGTACAGGGAGAATGGATGCAAATGGTTGTTGGATTGAATCGACAGAGCAACAGAGATGGTTGTTACCCGATGCATATGTGCCTGCAGTGGTTACAATGGCTCATGGGATGGCCCATATCAGCGCGAAAGGGATTTGCGAGTTGTTGGCCCCAGTGTGGAAGAATTCAGGGATTCCCAAGTGTGCAGAGAATGTTGTCAAGAATTGCATGGTATGTCTGAAGCACAATCCTGGTAGGGGAACCCCAACTCCAGCTGGTCATTTTGCACCTCCTACGTATCCGTTCGAGGTTTTGCAGCTAGATTTCATACACATGGAGAGGTGCAACAACTTAAAATACGTGCTCGTGGTTGTTTGTGCCTTCTCAAGATGGGTAGAAGCCTATCCCCTAAGGGACAACACTGCCTTGTCCACAGCGAAAGCCCTTGTGAAAGAGTTCCTCCCCAGGTTCGGAATGCCTAGAATGGTCTGGTCTGACAACGGAAGTGAATTTGTGGGTTGTGTGATGAAAAGAGTGTGTGAAGGGCTAGGCATTAGGCAGAAGTTCCACGCTGCAAATCACCCCCAATCAGCTGGATTAGTGGAATGTTACAATGGCACGCTTAAACTCAAATTGGCCAAAATCCAAGCGAGCACAGGTCTTAAATGGCCTGACGCTCTACCCTTAGCACTCCTATCCACCAGAATGACTGTGCATTCGCGAATGAAACTCAGCCCCTATGAAATAATCTTTGGTCGGCCAGCCAACATATGGGGAGTGCCTAGGCCCACGAAGTTTAGCGAGCTGCAACACCCCATTTTGCTTGACTATTTGTATGAATTGACGGCTAAATTGCGTGTTTTATATCAACAGGTCCACAACACCTTGCCTCCGGTCTCTGAGACACCGGGTCACTCCATTGACCCCGGTTCCTGGGTGCTTGTCAGAAACTTCCAAAGAACAAGAAACGACCAGCCCAGATGGACCGGGCCTCACCTCGTCCTCCTGTCTACAAGGTCGGCTGTTAGGGTGGAGGGGAAGGCCAATTGGGTCCACGGGATCCATTGTAAGAAAATACCCTTCCCTCTGCCACATGACCAATGGGTCCGAAAAGGAGGCACTGACTCAGAGCGCACAACTGATGAACGTGTAAGAGAAGCCAATCCTGATTGTGAAAGTGGGAACATTTTTCAAGAAACTGCGCCACCACCAGAACAATTGAACATTGTGGAACCTGAGCTACTATTTTTGGACCAGACAGTACCCAGGAAAAGACGCTACAAATTGCGACCCAGAAAAACAGACTAAAGTAAAAGTGATTTATTTTATGATCCGAGAGAAAAACCTGTGGACTAATAAAAAATTTGTTTTTCCCTGAATCCTATTTTTGAAAGTGCAGATTCTCCCATCTAGGTAACTTGCTTATTTTTGTTTTTCTCGAACCGCCATCCGGGTTCCGCTGCTAGTGTCGCGGTTGATTAAAGACTTTTGGGTGCAGCTGACGACGATAGGTCGCTGGTTCCAGTTGGTCCAAGGGAGCTGCCCTAGACTGACGGAAGCATCCTTTAGCAGAAACAACCTACCACCGCGGGCAGCACCTTAGAGAGGATGGAGTTTCCTGATGTGGAGAGGCCTGCCAAACAAATGAACTTTAAGCAGAGACTTTTGAAAACAATAAGGAAGAAATTTTTTATAATAATGTGTATTTTTATGCTATTTAGCGTAATGGTCTTTTTGATAAGCTATGTTTTATTCTCTTTTCATGTGACATTTGCGCCCACTACATCACCCATACCTCCTCCTACTGTTTCCTCTCATTCTTTCCACCCTTTGCCTGACCACGAATCAAATAGGAGATTAGAGTTCATTAATAACTCCTTCGTTCAGTTATTACACCAACACCAACTTGTAATGAACACAACCAACTGTTGGGTGTGTGGTCTCATGCCCCACACCACGGATAGAGGTATCCCCTATTTGGTCCTGCCATTTAGTCGCAATGGGTCAGTATGGGCATATAGGACAATGTTCATATATGCACGAGAAATCCAACCCCTACGTTCTGTAAAAGACAACCTCAAGACTAACGCCCTAGTCAAGGGTATAGTTGACATGATCAAGGAAGTAACTTCTTACGAAGATACCCCGGATGATGAGATACTTGCATATGTAGGTTGGAATGTGACCGGATATGGCATTACATTAAGTGAGAAACAGCAAGCCAAGAGATCGTCCCCTATCTGGATCGTACCCCATCAAGGTCACCTGTGTCTGCAAGGTATTGGTAGGAATCCCAGAGCTCAGCTAGGGAAGAGTGTCTGTACAGAAACGTACGTTTTTGGATCTCAGACTTCCCCTGCCTTTTTAGCCGCTAAGGGTACTTATTTCATCTGCCATGATAGAGCCTATACATGGTTGCCCCCTGACTTCTCGGGCTCATGTTTTGTTTCATTCCTGTTACCTCCCACCTACACAGCAGCGGCGGATTACCATCGGACAAGGGTAGTTAGAGGTGTTTTGAGTAAAGAAGACACTGCAGGTCAAGAATTTGGTGACTTTGCAATGGGTGTTCTGCCGTTCTGGGGAGCCATGGCTAACAGCAGAAACATAAGGCAATTGACAAGGGTAGTTGAATCCACCGTGATTGAAACTGCTGGTGCCCTTAGTAACCTGACTGCTGAGCTCCAGTCGGATCGACTGATGACCCTTCAGAACCGGGTCGCTTTGGATGTAATACTTGCGGACCGAGGTGGAGTATGCAAATTGATCCAGTCCAGTTGTTGCATTTTTATTCCAGATAATGCTCCGACAGTGTACGGGGCCATCTCCAAACTACATAAGATTTCCGAATCTATTCATGTGGATAAAGGAGATTGGTCGTTAATGGGATGGTTCTGGGAACTGATATCTGCCTGGGGATGGAAAATTCTGATGGTCAGTGGGATGGTCTTAGCCATTCTTTTCCTGTTCTGTCTATGCATACAGTGTGCTCCTGCAATATGTGGCCTCTGTGCTACATTATGGGTAAGGAAGCCTGTGTCAAGACATGAGCTCAGCACTAGAATGATGTTGCAGCAACATCGCAATGACTTTAGGAATATAGATCTGGACTCAGATTAACATGAGGATAGATTAATTGCCTATGTAAGGGCAAAAGGAGGGTCTGTGGTTCTGAAAAATCTGGATCCATATTAGGTTCTGGACCCGAGAATAAAAACTTTGTCGAAATAGGACGAATTTGGTATCAAAAGACCGAGAATGACGAGTACATCAAGTACATGTATTTTCGGCATATTCGAGTGACGATTTCACCTCGAAATCGTCATTTACCTTCTAAACCCTTAGCTGCATGTTGCCCTTTACATAGGCCTTAATCCAGTTGAATTTGATTCCACAAGGACACATACTCCTTAATCGACTTCTCCCTGACCCCAGTACAAGTTAGAACCATTGCCCCAGGCCGAACTCGTTAGGTCAGTTCCCTCCCAGTGGCAGAGCAAGATAGCATCTAGGCCCAACCAGCCATAAAACCATTTCAGCGCGCACACCTGCCATATCTCGCTCACATCTTTCTCCACTCCTTTTCCTCACTTGCTTTATGATGGGGAGGTGACCCTTTTTATTAGGGGTCCAGCGATATCTGATGATATGTTGGGCCTTGCCGGATGATTTGTTATGGGCAGCACGACGTGAAATATGTACATGTCATCATGACTCTGCTTTCTTTTGTAATCAGTAACCATAAATGAAATACCACGAATCCAAGGAATGTTTTGCCCAAGGCTGAATATTATGTATAAGAAGAGAAGCCTAACTTCGTGAAGGTGTGCAGTCTCCTGAATATACTCGTATTGTACTTCTAGGACCCTGTTACCTTGGTTGCAGCCAATAAACTAATCTTTGACTTCACCTGGAAGACTCCGAGTTTCTGTAGGTCTGACTCAGGAGAACCCGAGGTCTCTGGGTGTTGATCCCCTGGCACCGCTGGGTTACCGGTTCTGTGCCGGTTCTTAAAAACCCAGTACCTCACTCCTGCGAGTGGTACACTTATAACACGACTCTCCCAACCTAGGGTTTAACCCCTCAGGTTGCACCGGGGTCAGAGGTGGGCTCTCCCACCCTCTGCACCCCCTTCCAGAGTTCTGCACCCTCCAAACTGGAGTGGTACCCCTGGAAGATGAACCGGTCAGGACGCTGGTTACAGACGTCCTACCCTTCAGGTCAGGTGGATCCAGAACCTGGCCTTCCAACCTCTGGTCTAGAACCTTTGGTGGAATAACTGCCTGGCACTCCAGGACTTCTGGGGATTTACACACCATCCCCCTGAGGCTGACACATGACCCATATGTCGTGTGACTTCCTGTAGGGCGCAGATCTCCCGTCCCCTGTCCCTCTGACAGTGCGCGAAGATCCCCCAGAACAGAAGTGGTGTCACCCTGGTCACTACACGGGAACTTAGCCCAACTGGGTAGTCCCTGACCCACTGGTTCTTCCACTGGGGAACTCATCCCCCAATCACTCCTCACATCGGACTCCTGTGCCCTCCCAACTGGAGTAACACTGCCTGGAGCCTAGTTACAGATGCTCCAGGTACCCTAGACACTCCTCAAGTGGACTAACAGGACACCCTAGGTCCCCAACCTGGTGTTCCCTCATGAAACCACCCAAGTTCTGAGATAGGGCTTCGGGCATCTGGGGACTCTCAGCCACCCACTGACTCCTGCTCCACTGAGACAGGTAGTAAGCCTCTCCACCCCTCTCACTATACTGGGACCTAGCTGGGCTACACTGAGCCTCTTCCACCACGCTGGGCTGGAAAATACCTGAACCACTACTGTTGGAATCACTCACCAAAGACTCTGCAGAACCTCTGGCCCTTTCCCAGCGGTCTACGTCTTCTGCAAGGGTGTCAGGATCAGTCAACCCATACTCCAACAGGTGTTGGCACAACCCTGGCAAACAACTACTGAGCACCTGCTCTCTGAGAACCAGATCAAACAGTTTGGCAAAATCAGGTTCCGTGTGAACCTCTAACCAAATAGACAGTGCATCTTGACATTCATCCACAAACTCCCCCCAAGACTGGTGAGACAATTTCCTACTGCCCCTGAATCTCAACCTCTACTCCTCCTCTTGGGAAATAGGTACCATACTCTGGGAACTGGGAATGGGACTTCTTGCACTGGGCTCTATATAGCTGCCACCACTGGACTCAACCCTCCCTGGGGAGTCCAGAAAATGATCACTGCGCGCAGGGGATAGTCTACCCTCCAGAGCTACTCTCTCTCTGGTGAAGGCCCTCTCAGCCTCCTCTATCCTCTCCTGCACTAAGACCCTCTCAGTCTCTAGCTGTTGCTTCTTAACACCCAGCTGCGCCATCGCCTGGGCATGCTCTAACCTGAGTTTTTCTAAAACCAGCTGGTGCTCCCTTTCTTTCCTCCTACCTTCCCACTCCTCTGGGGACAGGGAAAGGGATGAGGCGCTGCCTCCACTACTGGACCCAGCAAGGGACTCCCTATCTATGGGGTCTTCACTATCTGCTGATATCCATGCACTGTCATCTTCTCCCTCTTCTTCAGACTCCTCAGGGCTCCCCACAGACCCACCACCCTCATGGTGTGAGACCCGGGCCCTTTCCTCTCTGCGCTCAAGATCCCATAGATCCTTTTGCCATAGGATCAGGCTGTTCCTAAGTTTGGACTGAGTGTCTGACTCATCCACCCCTATGTCTCTCTCTTCACAGAACCATACCAACTGCAACATACCGTAACCAAACAGATCATAGAAATCAAAAGCAGGCTCCATTTTGGCGCACGTTCTTGAGAAAAGTTTAACACAGGGAACATAGGGGTCTGTGCTAAAACAGGAGTACAAAATTCAAAAAAATTCAGCAAGCTCCCTATCCCAGAGAACTCACCCTCACTTGTCTAGTGCCACACACCATTCATCCACACACAACCTCCCCTCGGACTGGTAAGGCAGTTTCTACCACCGCTGATTTCTCAACCTGACCACACGTGACACAGGTACGGGAAACATCCTTTACACCGCGGATGTTTCAACGCAGTGCTGTTACGACGCGTCCTTTACAACGCAAGTCGTAACCACGACTTGCGCTGGAGGGCACTACAGGATTAAGAATAGTATATTTACTATTCCAACACCTTCCCTAGTGTCCACGGGGACTGGTGTTAGAATAGTAAATTATACTATTCTCGATCCGCGCCCCCAACGCAAGTCGTTGACACGACTTGCGTCGTAAAAGACGGGTTGTAACAGCACGCGTTGTGACGGTATGCGTCGTACCGTCGTACATCCCACAGGTACCAAACTCTGGGAGCGGGGCGGGGAACAAATGTACTGGACACTATTTGAAAATGACACTCTTAGGAGAAGAAATATGGAACTTCAAAAACAAAAAATCCCCTAAATGTGGTAATCTAAACTGCAGAGTTTTGTATCCTTTCCGCTGCCGCCAATGTTAGAAATGGTATCCCCGGCTGGCTAGGACTTGCGCCAAACCCAGTCAGGAACCACCACTCCAAGTCAGGGCAAGGGAGTTACACGCCAAGATAACCCCTGCTCACCCCCTTGGTAACGTGACACAAGCAGTAAGGCTAAACTCGGAGGCTATGTAAGTTAAGCGTTTGCGCGTGCACCCAGCAACAACACCCAAGGCCTACCACAAAGGAAACTCCACACAAGGTTATGTATAAAAATAGCCTTTGTATTGTAGCAAATACATCAGATAAAAACACACACTTTACAATGTGCCAACAGGCACCGGCAGAATTTACAGGGGATATGTACAGGACAGGGCCACATGGACCACTGTCAGGAATATGCACTTTAAGTCTTAGAATACTTGTTAGAAATAGCACTTGGTACATAGAATAATCATCACTTTAGTACAAAGTAGAAAATAGGGCACACAACCAGTAACTACTGGTAACAGGTAAGTACCACCCATGCAACCCTAACCACCTTAGGAGAATATTACGCAGGGAACCAGGACCTCACTAGCAACACCTGTACTAGACAGAACAACCCCCTAAGTATGACAATACCTTTAGGGATATAGGAATGAACACATTTACTCATGATGCATCACAACATTCAGCGGTGTAGGGAAAAGCACAGGACGCAAAAAACAACACATTCAGAGGTGCAGGAAGGACAATTGCGCAGAAATCACATAAGCCACAACCTGTGACTGTCCCCAAGCCAACTGGCCTCTCTGGGGCTAGGACGCCCTGTGTCCCAATGTCAGGGGGCCTAAACGGAGCAGCTGCCCACTTAGTGCTGGGCAGCTGTGGAAGCAATGGGGCCAACACGTTGGAGCCTCGTGGACTCAAGAAACAACAAGGCGGGCTGGGAGCCTCGGTGCTCTGAAGAAAGAATGCCCCCAGAGCCATTCTGGCTCGAAATGCGCAATGCCTCCTGAGCCCCTCGTGGGCTCGAGAATAAAAGCGGAGTAAGGTGGGAGCGACCCGCTGCCTTCCGGGTCCGCTCTACCAACCAAGAAAAATGCCCCCGAAGACGTTGGAGCCTCAACAGGCTCGAGAGAAATGCTGCCCACTTCGTTGGAGTCCCTTTTGGACTCTAAATAGCCAAAATGCCCCTGGGAGCCTCAGGGCTCCAAACTACAATTGCTGCCTGCTTTGAGCCGCGTGGGCTCTAGAATGAACAATGCTCTCTTCGCTGGAGTCCCTCCTCTGGGGACTCTTACTACAATGATGCCCCCAGAACTGGAGAACCGGAGCAGCACTCACCGGGACTCCTGGGGCGGATGCTTCTCCTCGGCGCTGCTCCTCTGCTGCGTCTCCCGGCGGCCAGGACTTCCTCTTTGCCGCGGACTCTCTTCAGGTCAGCAGGCAGTCCGGGGCTCTCCCTTGCATTTGGGAGCCACGGGCAGGACATGGCAGGCTGCTTCCGGCTTCCTCGGCACAGGAGCGCGGGATGGGCTCACGTCCGCTTCCTGTTTGTGCTTTCAGGGGCAGCCAATGGCAGCGCGGCCCTTAGGACGAGCCTCTCGGCTCTGGGGCTCTCTGGCCAATTGCAGTGTGGCGATTCTTCTCAGGGGCCGCCAATGGCAGCGCGGCCCTGGGGGTATGGAGGCAGGAACATCGCCTCACAGGAGATCCCCGGGCCGGCCACGGTAATTCCAGCACCAAATGAGGGGTGGGCACCCTCAAAATAAATAATAAAGCTGGGAGTTCGAGGGGTAGGATCCCTCAAAATAAATAATAAAGCGGGTCGCCCCCCATTAACATCAGCAATCTTGCGTGGAAAATGCCGGGTGGGCACCGGCTTGGAAATGCAGCAACGGGGGGATCCTCACGCCGGGGAATCCCCCTTGGAAGGACGATAGTAGCCCCGGGCTGCAGATAAAAGTAGGAGTGCTCCCAGCACTCATGAAATAGTGCTCCCCTGGAAGAGAACAAAGTGCTGCAAAGCCCAGGCGATGCCAGGCGCTGGGGGCACCCAGGAAGGCCAGGGAAGGCCCAAAAGTGATGAAGGAAAAAGGGTGGTGGGGGTAAAGGCTGGGCCAGGGGCCAGCTCACTGGGCCCTCCAGGCAGGAAGGTAGTCCTAGTGGCGGTCCTCCTGGCGCCCAGCAGCAGCAGTCCCCCCTCCAGTCAGGATCAGGAACAGAGAACATTTTGCAAGGGGACACAGCCCCTTTTTATACAGTAAATCTCTTTGTCTGTGTGCAGGTTGGGGGAGGAAACCAGTTGCAACTGGTTTTGGAGCACTGTGATGTGCTCAGCCACCCTTCCTATTCACTGGCCAGGCTAGGGTCATCAGTTGCACCACAGGGGTTGGAGCCAGCATTGTGTGGGGAAAGCCCAGCCCTATTCAGGTCCCAGGTGCACCCCTCCCTCACATCAGCATGCTAATCTCAACACTCACCATCGGGGCAGACCCATCCTCACTCCTGGAGCCAGGCTCACCAGCCAGCTCCAACCAATCACACATCAGACACAAATTACACAAACATGCCAACTTCTAGAAGTGGCACTTCCACACTAGACACATTCATGCCACACACATCATCGTGCAGCATTCACTCACAAGAGTCTGCACATATCAAACTCGCACCTGCACTCCCCACGCATCAGGAACTACCAGGGACACATACATTCCCCATGCATTCCTATGGGAGGGCAGGCCAACCTCACCACACGCACGCATTTTACCCTGGGACACAGTGGTAAAGTGCGCAGAAACCAAAAATCACTATCACCATGTCACATACCAAAAGCAAAAAGTTCAGGGGTGAACATGCCAGAAGGGCCTAGTCCAACACCTGGTGTGGTTCTCCTTCCATTTAGTCATTCAGGAGATTATAGACTGGTAAAACAAGCTGCTTTACATTCCTTCAAGACTTAGCCTGAAGGCTGCTCTCCACAGCTACCGCTAGGATAGCTTTCTATAAAGGCTGTCTTTAACCTACCATCAATAAGGGTCATTTGGACTGGTGCAAGGTGCCCACTAGAATAGTGAACAGCATATGCCAGGCCAAATTCTCACAGTCAGTAACAGTGTTTTTCTCTTACCAGTTTTGCTCTACACTGGCAATAAATTTGACCTTTGTACTATTAATAAATGTGTGAACATGTATTAGTGAAGTTGCACTATATAACATATTATTGGACATTTATTTTTATTTTCATGTTATACATGTGTGTGGGGGAGGATGTGTGTGTGCTTAATTGTTTCTATTACTTGTTCTTTCTTTTCCATTAAATCACACATGTAATGATATACGGACTTTCATGGGCCCACCTTTAGTCAACAAGCATTGGAAATGCAATAGGTCTCGCATTTGTTTAAGTTAGAGCTAGTGGCATTATAAATGGCAATTTATTTTACTTATGTGTGTTGAAAACCAACACATAAATACAAGGCCTTGTCATTTACAATGCCAATAGCTCAAACTCTCGCAAATGCGAGACCTATTGCATTGCAAATGCTTGTTTGCTATTGCAAGGCTACCTGTACCCTATAGGACAGAACGGGGAGTTTGTTTATAACATCTTATAAACATAACTGGCCCACACAGGCGGACTTACCAGCATCCCGTGAGGGCAACGGGTACAACCTCTCGTCCTAGACCCCTGTGAGGGAAGCGGCACCGGCACCGCAGACACTTGCCTCTCCACGCCGGACCCACCAGCAGTAGCGGGAGAACTACAGCTCCCAGCTGCCCCGGTTGACCAGGCGCACCTGTGACACCTGAGACGCGCCCGGAGGCACTTGAAAACAGCAGAACGCCTCTCGTCACACGAGTCGCGACCGGGAGAAGCCCGGGACAAGGGCGGGGCCATCTGTGGCCATCCAGGGCAGGACGAGGCTGGGCTGGGCCACGGACCTTGGTTTTCAGACTTTTGTAGCTGAGCTCCATAATACCCGTCAAAGTGAGACTTTTTAATTATTTTGTGCATGTTTGTCTTAATGTCTGGATTATAAGGTCGCAGCACAAGTAGTTGAAATAAGCCTCTTACTACTGTAGTTTGGTTTTCGTGTTGGTTTCTGTTCCTAATAACCGAACACCTTGGATTAAATCGACAGTATTAATAATGTCTAAGGCTAAAGCTGTTAAAAACTCCCCTGTATCAGCCATGCTAGGCAACTATCTCGTGAAAGTTGTGAACCAAATCAATAGTGAACGACGTCGGTCGCTAGGCCGGGGGGTCTCTTCTGTTTCACCGCCCACATCACCTATTGTTCTGTCTGTACCCCCACCGGAAGATAGTTGTGATCCTGTTCACTCTGATTTATCAAACATGGAAGCTTCCGCTCCTCCATCTATAGAGCCAGCCCTTAATCAGGACAAACCGGGTGCTTCTCATGATTCTCCAGCTCAGCGCTCCCCAGACTCTAGAACACAGAGAGTACTGAGATCACGTAACATACAAGCTAAACGGGGGAGGGAGGGGGTAACAACAAAAGAGCAGAATCGCCACCCATTAGTGTTGCATGTGCCACTGAGTCAGCAGTTAACAATGCCACAGCTAAAATAGACACTGAGCAACTAGATTTCTTGATTAGTATTATAGACGTAAAAATTGCCAAGATCGTGAAACCCCTAATGGCTAAACTTGACCTGATTTCTGCGGAAGTAGTGAGATTGGGTGGCCTTCTGGGACCCCATATCGACATAACTGAAAGTGATAAAGCTGTTGAAAAGGGTCCGGGGGCTAATAATGAGACCTCTAAGCTTTCCAATGGGGGCTCTTGTACAGTTTAATCAGCTGTACTTGTAGCGCCGGAAACTGCATCTAAAAACTCACTGCCAGCAACAGGCCCAGAGATAAGGACAGGGCAAGCAGAAGCCAAGAATAGATGCTTGGTTAACTCACAACCAGATTTACCAACGGACTGTGCACCGTTTGTGGCAGTCCTAACTAATGTTCCACCGGTAAGAGTAACCGGGCACTCAACCAAGCCAGAATCCCATGATTCCTTGAAGAACAAAACTGTGTCATGGCTTAATCGAGAGTGTGGGTTTCCAGTGGCATTATCACACCAGATCTTAACCACTAGAAGAGCCACCTGGGTCGGCAGATCTCATAAGAATGTCAGTGGCGATTGTGTCATTATTAATTTCAGAAATCCACATCTCGCCAACACTGTATTGTTAAGAGCTTCCTCTCTACCCCATAACAACCAGGGTATTACACTTCGAACTCTGGGATTTTTTTACAGGCACTTAAACCAGCAGCCCTTTAATGATTTGTTTAGGGGTAGAGGTAACAGCACTGATGGGTCTACTGGTTTTGAGGTAGTTACATCCAACCGATATCAACCTCTGAGTGGCCTAGACTCTAATGATTGACTTGAACTTGGCCGGGCCCACTCTTTACCTGGTGTAGAAACTTGTTTATTGGGTGTTGGGGCGGAGGCCGGAAAATCAGGAAACTCAGTGAGTGCATGTGGGGGTGGCAATCTTGACATTACAGACACTTTAGGGGATGTACAAGGTGGCTGTAGCAATGGCAGGGTGGTAGCTAAAGACCCTCGACCAGGAACCAGGTTCCTTAGTTGGAACATTGCCGGGCTAAACAGTAAGGCAAAAGACGTTAAGTGGAGGGACTGTCTGACTGACTGTGATATCATCGGGCTCCAGGAAACCTGGGACATAAATAATACTTTTCTTTTGGATGGGTATGCAGCCTTTTGTTTGCCAGCAGTTGCCTCCCCTATGGGGAGGGCGAAGGGCGGACTCTTAACCCTTATCTCACTGAAACTTGAGGGCACCTATAGCAAAGTGGAGACAGGTACGCCTTACTGCTTGGCTGTGGAAATATTAACCAAAACCACTGGCAACTGGCTCACTGTTAATTTTTTATAACTCCTTTGATAAGGCCTTCTTTAATGAACATCTGGTCAGTTTATATGATTTCTTAGAATTGTATAATGTACAAATTGTTATTCGGTTATAGTGCTTGGAGATTTTAATGTTCATTGTTGTAACGGTAATTGTTAAGTCTGGGACAGTCTAGGACCAGCTAACCAAGATAACATTCATTTTGAGCATTCCCCGCAGGGATTGTATTTAGAAGAATTGGTGGCTGGAAACGATCTGATCTACCCTACCCAATCCAGAGGGGACGTTCCAACTTTTAGAGGCAAAGGCTCTGGGTCAACTATTGATTATATCTTTGTCAGCCTAAATGTGGCAAACAGGGTTTGCCAGTACAATGTCTCCTGGTCCTCATATGGTGATCACAACCCTGTAAGGCTGACCTTGATAGATGACCTAAAGAAAAAAGACAAAACTAATTTGACAGTTGGAATGTTAGATTTGAGACCCACTGATCAAGCCTGACGATTGAAATGGTGCCGGGTGGTGCCTAAGGAGTTTGAGGACAATTTGCTGGCAAAGGTTGGCCAAGAAATGTCTACCTGTTTGACGGATGGCATAGTCGGTGAGGAGGTCCTTATGGCCTACAGTAGAATTTGCAATCAGATCGATAGTGATCTTAAAAAAGTAGTTAAGGTGCAATCTAGGAACGGGGAGAAATGGTTTGACCACAACTGTTCAATAGCCCATCGGAAGCTGATGGTAGCATTGAAATCCAACTCTCCTGATAAAGTGGAAGTAGCTGTCCTCAGGAATTCATACAAAATGGCACAAAAAAAGCGGAAAAATGAAATCAGGGAGGAGGCCTTGAATGAGCTTTTATCCATTGATGTAATTAAAAATACCGCCAAATTTTGGGTTGAGGTTAATAAGCCTTTTTTCCAGGACAATAGCAAAACTGAGCTTGATTGTGGTATCCAGGAACATGGCTGGTACAGTCATTTTAAAAAGGTCTATGATGGGGAAGGGATGCCCGCAGGCCCAGTCCTAAATATGGAAAAATATTCATTGTCATTTACAGAGCTAGAGGTTATGCAGGCTATAATGCAAATGACGAGTAACAAGGCCCCGGGAACAGACGGAGTGCCGGCAGACCTTTTTAAAGCAGACGTTAAGACCTACACCAAGATATTGTATAATGTCTTTGTCAACGCTTGTCACTTGGGCTTGCCACCTACATGGGCAAGATCTGTTATCATACCAATATTCAAGAAAGGGAATAGAGGTGATTCGAGTTGCTATCACCCGATATCCCTAATTGACTCCTCTGTAAAAGTACTTGGCAGGGTGGTCTTAAGCCAACTGACTGGATGGCTTGAGGAAACGGGAACGCTTTCTGTAGCCCAGTATGGCTTCAGAAAAGGGATGGGCACAATAGATCAATGCCTAAATTTGCAACTACTGATAGGCAAATATACGGTGGCAAAGAAGGAAGCACTATTTTTGGCCTTCATGGACCTGTCCTCGGCCTTCGACCGAGTAAACAGGTCAAAGCTGTGGTCCAATCTTCTAACTCTAGGCCTGCCTGGACAAAAAATATCGTCTATTTTTTAGCGGACCTGTACAGTGATTTATCTGCAACGGTGAGGTACGACCAGCAAGGCAATTGTACGGAAGGCATACCCATTTCTAATGGAGTGAGGCAGGGGTGTATCTTGGCGCCCCTCTCTTTACACTATATATCAACAACTTAGATTCCTCCCTAACTGCCTCCTGTAAAGATATTCCCTGTGCAGGGAAACGCTTGATTCCCACACTTCTATATATGCGGATGACGCCCCGCTCTTAGCGAGAACAGCAGTGGGACTCCAGTTATTGTTAGACTCTTTTGCGGCCTTTATGAAGTCATTAGACGTAAGTGTAAACTTTTCGAAATCACACATAATGGCTATTGGTCAGAAATCCCTAAAGGTCAAAACCCTTTATTGCGAGGGTCATATACTATCCAGGGTCTCTTCGTTTCCATATTTAGGAGTATTATTCGACGACCAAGGATCCTGGGGAACCCAAATCACAGCGAAAAAACTATTCTGATCAGAGCCACATCGGCTGTGATGGGTTTTGCCAGGAAGTTAGGAGCTAGGCCAACGAAGGCCCTAATTCAAATATATAGAGCAAAGTGTATATCACTAGCTATGTATGGGGCCGATTTGTGGGGCTTTAAAAACACGAAGGCCATCCAGATTGTCGAAGATAGGTTTTTAAAGAACCTTCTTACTGTCTCTAAAACAACAGCCAATTACATCGTCCACCAGGAATGTGGAATTGGCTTTGTTGAAGATGCTATTACTGTGGCACCCCTACAGAAATGGATAACTACATGGCTAAACCCTGATTTAGTGCTAAACCACGACATCTTGAAAGATTGTATGTCACTCGATCGTGGGTTGTGTATACCCTGGCTCAAATACATCCAGAAGCTGTCAGTTAAGCTGGGTAGACCAGAATTATATAACTCCCCAGAAACACTAGAGAAGGGAGATATAAAATGGTCCAAGGAAACATACCTGCGCTTAGCAACCACGGATAGAGAAGAGAGAGAGATGGATAAGGTGACAGTATGGGCCCATCAGCTATGTAAAACAACACTATCAATGGAACCATATTTAGGCTTTGTCACAAACAACAATCACCGTTTTTTATTGATTAGATTTAGACTTAATCAATTTCATTTTCTTCTCGGTGAACAGAAAGGTTGGAAGAAGGTAGATGACCTTGGGCCCTGTACCTGCGATAGTTTCTCGGGGCAGGACACCATACACTTCATATTTTTCTGGGAGCACCTTACTGTCATTAGGAAGCGCTTTATTTTTCCAATTTTACTTAACAAAGGTTTTAAGCAAGTGAGACCAGCCCTCCTCTATTTGCAAATGTTGACAAATGAATGGGAAACTTCTAACATTGCTAATTTTTTATCTGCAGCTGTAAGAACTCTGAGGAAAATAACTTAATATCTTAAAATTGTGCTACAATGTAATCAGCTTGTACTATTTTCATTTATTGATTTTATATGTACTTATGAGTATTGATTATGCTTTTATATTAGGGATTTACATTTGTTAACATAAACAGTTTTTTAGCATGCTTTTATGGTTTGCACATAAACCGAATAAAGATATTTGACTGACTGACTGACATAACTGGCCCGGGGAATTAGGTAGGAAAATAAAGTATAGTATGCCTGAACTCAGAATCTAAAGATGCATTTTTTAGTGAAGGTGATTTTTACATTCTGTGTTTGAAAATACCACTTTCAGGAAGTAGGTTTTTTCTTGCTCATTCATCCCGTGTGCCTCTGCTGGAATGTGGATTGCCTGTCTGGGTTTTGGATGACAGAAGGCTGGGGAGCAGGAGTGGCTCCAGATGGTGTAGGTGGGTCAGAAAAGGGCTGAATAGGTTTGGGCTACAATAGGGAAAGGGGGAGGTGATTTCCTTGCACCTCAAAGGGCCTGTTCTGCCTCTGACCATGCCGTCTCCACCTCCTGCCAAGATGTCACACCAGAGAAGGCAGAATTGGTTCTGGCTGGGCACAGACACTTTCTGCCTAAGAGATCAAAGGATTTTGGGATATAAATATTGGGGCCCAGGCCCCTGTACTTTAGAACTCTTTTGGAGCAAGAAGACTGCCAAGAAGAGGAGCTGGAGAAGCTGTGAGGAGGAACTGCCACATTGCTGTGTGTTTTGCTGTGTTGGCCTGCAGTGGCTGCTTCTGTCTTGGGCAGTGAAAGGACTGGACTGAACTTTCTGCTACTTTTGTGAGTTTCTCCAAGGGCTTGAGGTAGAGATTGCCACCTGTTCACGAAGTCTCAGGAACAGCAAAGAATTCAAGCTCTTCTGCCCCCAGCACTGGGGACTGTGTGTTTTGTGCTGCAACAGAGAAAAAGCAACCCAACGCCGTCTACGGCATCGCTGCTGACTCTGTGTCCTGAAGGCACCGCAGAGGGCGCCACCGCAACACCCTGGTCTCACCACCGACCCCTCCTGATGCCGCCACCGAGCTGCTGCTTGCACCCCGATCTGTGAACCCACGCACTCTGCACCGCCTCACTTCACGACGACACCTTGATATTCCTGATGACTCAACTCAACGCCAAAATCAACGCGGCTGCTTGCACCGTGCTACGAGGGCACCGCTCGTAAAGTTACACGACACTCTGCTCTCATCCCACACCACAGCCTTGGCCTATCTACTCCGACGCCATCGACTCCAGTTCGTCATCCGACAACAGCGCTTCAGCAACGACGATGCCGCTGCTTGCACCGCGACCTGCCAGCCCCGCGACGAGCACTGCATTCACTTCGCACCGCGACCCTGGTCTCACCGAAGACGCCATCTGATGCTGCCACCGAGCCGCTGCCACCGAGCTGCTGCTTGCACCATGCCCTGAGGGCACCGCACGCCGCAGCGCTGCACTTCACCCCGCAGCACCCGACACCTGTCGACACCAGGGCTCTTGACTTCAACAGAGAGGAGTTTGATATGTAATGCGGGTGACAACGAGAGGTCGCTGACGCCCTGCTTTTCTAAAAGGTACTGTTTGCGGGTCTTCCAGACACAGTAGCTGGCCCACAACGATGCAGTGAGCCAGGGCTGTTTGGATTTCTTTGCTCACAATGCCGTGCAAGCCCCAATTAGAGCTATCGATATCATGGAACTGTTTTTCAAGCATATTTTGATAACTGAAGATTTTTAAGAACTGTATTCTGGATTTTTTTTAATTGTTTTTTGTCTTGTCTTAAGTATACAAAAATATTGGATATTTTTCTAAACTGGTGTGGTGTCCTTCTGTAGTGCTTACACTGTATTACTGTTGGTTATGTGCAAATGCTTTACACACTGCCTCTAAGATAATCCTGACTGCTCATACCAAGCTACCAAGGGGAGGAGCAGGGGTTATTTTAGGAGTGTAACTCCCTTATCCTGACTAGAGAGGTGGTTTCTGTCTGGCTTGGGCCCATGCCCTAGCCTACCAAGAATCCAATTTCTAACACACAGCGTGAGGGATGTGTGTGTTTATCTTTGCAACAACGGATGGAGAGGGCTGATTGGGGATCAGTATAACACACAGGGATGAGGTCTGTGTACGGGGATCAGTGTAACACACGGGGAAGAGAGCTGTGTGGGGGTCAGTGTAACACACAGTGAAGAGGGCTGTGTGCAAGGATCAATGTAACAAGATGATGGTTATGTGTGGGGATCTTTGTAACAACAGGTGGTAGAGGGCTGTGTGGGGATCAGTATAACACATGAGGAAGAGGTCTGTGTGCAGTGATCAGTGTAACACACAGGGAAGAGGGCTGTGTGTAAGGATCAGTGGCACACACGGGGAAAAGGGCTGTGTGTAAGGATCAGTGTAACACACAGGCAAGAGGGCTGTTTCCGATGATCAGTGTAACACATGGCCAAAGGGCTGTGTGTGGAGATCAGTGGAACACATTAGAAGGAGGGCTGTGTGCAGGGATCAGTGTAACACTGGGGTAAGAGGGCTGTGTGTTTGTATCAGTGTAAGACACAGGAGAGAGGGCTGTGTGCAGGGATTAGTATAACAACAAGTAGAGGGATGTGTGTGGGGGATTAGTGTAACAAACAAAAGAGGACTGTGTGGTGATCAGTATAAAATACAGGGAAGAGGGCTGTGTGTGAGGACCAGATTAACAGAGGGTGAGGGATTTGTGTGGGAATCTTTGTAACAGCACATGGGAGAGAGCTGTGTGGGTATCCGAGTAACACAGGGTTTGGGATGTGTGTGTGGATCTTTCTAACAACAGACGGGAGGGGGCTGTGTGTGGGTATCAGAGTAACACACAATGCAGAGGGCTGGGAGCAGGATCAGTGTTCACACATTGAAGAGGGCTTTATGCGGAGATCAGTGTAACAGAGGGTGTGGCGTGTGGGGGGATATTTGCAACACACAGGGAAAACAGTTTTGTGTGGATGAGTGTAACACACAGCTAAGATGGCTATGTGGGGATCAGTATAACACACAGGGAAGCGGGCTATGCTTGGGGATCAAAGTAACACAGGGTGAGGGATGTGTGTGGATCTTTGTAGCATGTGGGTCAGGGGTGCGTTTGGGGCTTAGTTTAACCCACGAGGAAGAGGACGGTGTGCGGGAGTCAGTGTAACACATGGGGAAGAGGGCTGTGTGTGAGGGCATTGTAACACAGGGTGAGGTGTGTGTGGGGATATTTGCAACACACAGGGAAGAGAGCTGTGTGGATCAGTGTAACACACATGTAAGAGGTCTGTGTTAGGATCAGTATAACACACAAGGACGAGGGCTGTGTGTGGAGATCAGCGTAATACATATGAAAGAGGGCTATGTTTGGAGATTAACACAGGGTTAGGGCTGTGTGTGGGGATCAGTGTAACACGGGGTGAGGGCTGTGTGTGGGGATCAGTGTAACACGGGGTGAGGGCTGTGTGTGGGGATCAGTGTAACACGGGGTGAGGGCTGTGTGTGGGGATCAGTGTAACACAGGGTTAGGGCTGTGTGTGGGGATCAGTGTAACACGGGAGAGGGCTGTGTGTGGGGATCAGTGTAACACGGGGTGAGGGCTGTGTGTGGGGATCAGTGTAACATGGGGTGAGGGCTGTGTGTGGGGATCAGTGTAACACATGGTGAGGGCTGTGTGTGGGGATCAATGTAACATGGGGTGAGGGCTGTGCGTGGGGATCAGTGTAACACGGGGTGAGGGCTGTGTGTGGGGATCAGTGTAACACAGGGTGAGGTCTGTGTGTGGGGATCAGTGTAACACGGGGTGAGGGCTGTGTGTTGGGATCAGTGCAACACAGGGTGAGGGCTGTGTGTTGGGATCAGTGCAACACAGGGTGAGGGCTGTGTGTTGGGATCAGTGCAACACAGGGTGAGGGCTGTCAGTGGGGATCAGTGTAACAAAGGGTGAGGTGTGTGTGGGGATCTTTGTAACAGCAAGTGAAAGAGGGCTATAACACAGGTTGAGGGCTGTGTGTGAGGATCTTTGTAACAACATGTGGGAGAGGGCTGTGTGTGGGGATCAGTGTAACAAAGGGTGAGGTGTGTGTGGGGATCAGTGTAACAAAGGGTGAGGTGTGTGTGGGGATCAGTGTAACACGGGGTGAGGGCTGTGTGTGGGGATCAGTGTAACACAGGGTGAGGGGTGTCTGTGGGGATCAGTGTAACAAAGGGTGAGAGCTGTGTGGGGATCAGTGTAGCACGGGGTGAGGGCTGTGTGTGGGGATCATTGTAACACAGGGTGAGGAGTGTGTGTGGGGATCAGTGTAACACAGGGTGAGGGCTGTGTGTGGGGATCAGTGTAACACAGGGTGAGGAGTGTGTGTGGGGATCAGTGTAACACGGGGTGAGGGCTGTGTGTGGGGATCAGTGTAACACAGGGTGAGGGGTGTCTGTGGGGATCAGTGTAACGCAGAGTGAGGGCTGTGTGTGGGGATCAGTGTAGCACACAGGAAAGATGATTGTATGCAAGAATCAGTGTAACACATTGGCTGCATGAGAGGTTCAGTGTGAGGTGAGCATAGAAGGACGACATGACCTCTAACAGTTCCATTGTGGAATGGGCTGGATTGGACTCGAGATCCAGTAGTTCCGTGATATAAGCGAGGTTCTTGGAGCACATAACAAATTGGCAAGCATCTTATTTGGATGGTCCCCTTCCCCATATTGTCACCCCAGTGTGTAGAAAGTGAGTTTCGTGAAGGGCTTCTTCCTGGAATTCTAATAGTTTTTCTTGAATGTTAGCTAAAGTATCTGATTCATTGGAATAGGAGTATTGTTCCTCCAGATTTTGAATATCCCTCTCGAGCCCAGCCAGGGTTCCCTGGATGGCCTTCAAGACCCCAGCTTGCTTTGCAATGCAGGCAGCCCTCACTGCCACCTTAAATGCTTCCCGTAGTGTGGAAGGCAATCCCACCATACCCACATTGTGTGTTAAATACTGTGCTATATCTTTACGGATCTCTTCCCTAAATGCTGCATCCAGGAACGCTTCTGCCGGTGGTGTCAATCAATTAACCAATCAATCAGAACATTTGTAAAGCGCACTATTTACCCGTGAGGGTCTCATGGTGCTGCGGAGGGGAGGGGTGCTGCTACTGCTCGAATAGGCAGGTATTGAGGAGTTTTCTGAAGGTTAGAAGGTCCTGGGTCTTCCGTAGGGGGATGGGGAGGTCTTGGCGGCGAGGTAGGAGAAAGATCTGCCACCAGAGGTTGTTCTACGGATGCGGGGGACTGTGGCAAGGGCGAGGTCGGCGGAGCAGAGCTTGCGGTTGGGGTGTAGAAGCTGAGTCGTCTGTTGAGGTACGTTGGTCCGGTGTTGTGGAGTACCTTGTGTGCGTGGGTGAGGAGCTTGAAGGTGATCCTCTTGTCGACGGGGAGCCAGTGTAGGTCTCTCAGGTGGGGTGTGATGTGGCTTTGTCGAGGATCAGGTGTGCAGAGGCGTTTTGAATGCGTTGAAGTCGTTTCAGGAGTTTGGCCGAGGCTCCTGCGTAGAGGGCGTTTCCATAGTCCAGCCTTCTGCTGACGAGGGCCTGGGTGACCATTATTCTTGTCTTGGTGGGGATCCTCCTGTAAATCTTGCGGAGCATGCGGAGGGTGTCGAAGCAGGAGGACGATACAGCGTTGACCTGTTTTGTCATGGAGAGGGTAGCGTCGAGGATGAACCCAAGGTTACATGCGTGGTCGGTGGGTGTTGGGGCTGATCAGACTGTGTCAGATGAAAGCCAGAGTTGGAGCCTGCATGATCTGATAGGGTACATGGTAAATGAGTTGCTGATATCACCCAGAAGTCCAATCTAGACCAGGCATTGTGGTAAACCAAAACGCAAGTGCTCTCCAGGGCTTGAGGCTCTGTCTGTCTCCAAGCATCAACTAAGTAATTGTCTCGAGTGATCATGTTCAATGTTGCCATGGTGTGTGGGTGCAGATTTGTGGATGTTCTATAACGGTCCATGCAGTCATCCATTAAAGGTCCGTACACGACAGCAAAGGTCACCAGCCTTCCATGATGGGAGCCTTCTAGTATAACATACCTGTCTTCAGGGTCAGCAAGTGAGTAGGACATCTACCATGGGAGACCTCTAAACAGCAGCACAGCAATGCCCCTGGCATAGTTTGGGGAGTAGATTTCCCCCCATCAGCGAGCACGGAGCCCAGATGCCGGAGACCCACGCAAACGAGTCTCTTGTAGAAGGCATATATCTATTGTGTGTCTGTTGAGAGGCATGAACAAGACGTGTCTTTCTATAATTTTTAAGCTAGTGGAGGTTCTATGTAATGCAGGAGAGAATGGCCATACTATTTGCAAAAAGTTGTCATCTTGTTGGCCTGTGAGTGTCTAGTGGCATATAGTCAATAATGGGTAATTGCGAACTGCAGAAAGGTAACAGCGCAGCACAGACAAAGGAAGGACAGAGGAGACGGGAAAAAAACAACAGCCCAACTATATATCCCCGGAACCACCCAGTTTACACCAACACCCACCCAATCAGGTTGAAAGCAGTCCCATAACCCAGCCCTTTGCCTCCCACCACCAACACTAACCACTCAAACAGGTTGAGACTGTCAAGGTAATCAAGTCACTCTTACCTGAAAGATGTTTACAGTCTTACCTGTAAGGTGCTTGACAGGTTTTGCGGAGACGCTATTGACCAAACTCCCTGAACCCCTAATTATAACCAAAGATTACATGTAAACACTGTGGCTACTGAATAGAAATCTAGGGAGGAGGGTCGGATTCGGACGCTGATGAAATTTCCTGTTGTCGACCTGCGAGGCAACAAGAAATATTTTGAGCTTTCTGCTATGTGGGATTTTTATTCTAGACTAACAACTCCTAACACATTTCCAAGAAACCTTTTAGTGTCAATGTTCTACCTGCGAATCTACAGGAATAGTCTTAGCGTCCAGCGCATCGTCGTGTGATCAGCCTCTTAATTATGAGGAGTCGTGAAGAGCGTCTTTAAGTCGTGAAGTCGTAAAATGCGCAGCTGGCGTAGTGAAGACCTTTGTTGCAGGATGTCACCTTAGTGCTTTTCTGTAGTTATAACAAAGAACTGCATATTAGTTTTAATTTCTACTGCCAACACGCCTTTACATTCCTTTCTAGTTTTTTCTCTCACTTACTTAATATGCTCTCTGGCCCCTTTATTCATCATACGGTTCTGCTTGTAAGAGATAATTAGAAAACATGCACCAAGAAAATATACATCTCTCACATATTGCTAAAACTTGTTCCAAAAGTTTCCTTACAACAAACAATCAATAAACTGTTAAAGTTCTATGTCTTTGAAAAGTCTTAAGTCTCCAAAGTGGTTCAAAAAATTGTTCTTTTGATTATTCTTTCAGTTTTTCATCTGCCTTGCGTAGGGCGCCTTTGAACTGAAGAAACAAAGATTTCACTTAGCTTTCTCTTTCTTTTGTAGGTGCTGGGGCTGCTGCCGATGAAGTTCCTGCAATCGGATCCGGATTCCAAGGTAAGATCTCCGTTAACAGCAAGCTCGCGTCCTGACGAATTGAAGGCTAGGCGCCTTCCAGAAGCTCGGGTTTGGCTTTTATACCCTGCCACACCCGAGACTGCCCCCAAGGAAGCGTTGACGTCGCTCGCGTTCATACGCGAGGCAACGCTTTGACCTGAACAGAGCTTTTCTCCGAGAGCGTGTAATGCGCTGTTCCTTCTTTCCCGATTGCCGCTTCTTTCTCCTTTTTTAACCTCATCGCTGCTAGAGAGTTTCCCCTGCTGTGCTGGACAGCAATAAAAACGGGTGTGGTCATGACGAGCTCAGCTCGTCATAAGCACACGAGCACTGTGCTGCATGACGAGCTGAGCTCGTCATGAGCATGGAAAGGGTTAACCAACGCTGTAGATTGAAAGTGAGTTCATACCTGTACAAGTGCTCCGCATGGCCCCGTCGTTCTCCTTCAGCCAAATCAGCGGATGAAATACTTTACCACTAAATAAGTGCCATGAGGTCATGTTTTAGCATATGAGCAATACAGTTTACCACACGAAACACAAATTAACAAATGTATATATTCACATAAACACACAATACTTTTCAGGAGTGCTGGATGCATGGGAAAGGGGTGTTTTTTTTAACTGGAAATAAGTATTGACTTATAAGGTCTATATTTGCGACCTGTCTCTATGGCTAAACTCATGACAGAGACAGGCTACCCACTTTCCCTACCCAAAAAAGTTTACACTTTGTAAAAGGGGATTGGGTATCATCCCTCTGGGCTATGGAAACACTGGGTTAAACAACCCTGCCACCATCATCTGGGTGGCCAAGCTAATGGTCTGGAGGCTAACTTGTTAAGTGGGATGGAATCAGTGTTAGCACCGCAATATAGAAACATTAAGCAGATGAAATAGAATAACAAGCCATCAAGTGATCAGAACACTTTGGAGGTTCTTGACAGAATCCTGCAGCATGTCAAAGGAGGCATAGTTACAAGATCAGTCGTTTTTGCTGAGCTGGGGTCCGCTAAGGTGTGAGGTGAGGCCACCGGGGAGTGGCGAGCCTTGGTGATATGTTTCGCAAATTTCAACACAGATTTGTCATCATCGAAGGAATGAGAGGGTAAATTCTGGGCAGAAGGATATATTGTTACCCTGGACCCACGTTCGCCAGCCAGTCTCAGGATAGTATTTTGGCTCCGGTAATTCAACCGGTGGGCGACCCGACTATTGGGCGACCTGGGGTGCCCACAGCAGAAATAGGGCCAAGGGAACGGTGGGCCCACTTCATAACAAAGACAGCTGTGAGGTCATTTTCACGCTGCAGGGTCTTGACATAGTCAACCATTCTTGAGATGGTCTTTTCTGGAATCCTGATTATGTGGCGATTGTTATGTCAGGATTGTGCCTCTAAGTTTTCATTTTGAGCTTTTATGAAGCCGAGTACCTTATCCTTCCGGAGTAAATGTTCCTTTGATTGCGCCTGGATATCATCTGCATTTAAAACTCAGTTCTCTAACTGGTCCAGTCTTGGTTCATATGTGTCAACATATTGCTTTACATGGTCTAGGCAGCTTGTAAAGAGACCGAGTTTGGCATCTACAGTTTTTAGGCTTCCTTTCACCTCCATAAATAACACTCGGATATTATTGTCTTCTGTATCACTTTCTTCCTGTCGTGATGGGGTCATTACTTGGCTTTAGTCAGCTTGTCAGGTGAGGCGTAGGCTTTTGAAGGAAAGGTTGGATTGCTTTGCATCATGCTTGATGATGATGTACAGTTCAAAGCGTAATCAACGTGAGTCTAGCCCAGCCTTGGCCCCCACAATAGCGATAGATTAGGAGGAGGCAGTCTCACTGGCAACAGACAATACGTGTATGCAAAGAGGCAGGCAGAGGGCTAATGAACCCCTGAGCCCAGCCTCACGCCAGGTTTCCACCACCTCAGGTGGCATGAGCATACTCCGCAGGGGTAGCGTCAGGTGTACGTGGCAGGTAGATACTGTAGGGGGCTGCAAAATGCAGTGGGCAATTGGGGTAGGCAAAGCCTACTTGGGGCAGTAAATACTGCTGAGGATAAAAAAGTGCCTAAGAACTACTTCTCCGTACCCCTGCTCAGCAGGTCATTGAGAAACCTTCCATTCATGTTGAGAAAGCTGCTGCTTGATTAGAAAATCTACTCGAGCGGCAGAAAGGAAGCTGTGCCCTCTTGTGTATGGTGCCATTCGCCATGCTTTTACAGCACAGGACAAACATTCGGCTCTGAAAATCACCGTGAATCACATGAACCTAACGCACTCCCTCGCTTACAGAACTCCACGTAGCATGGCAGAGTTCTTTTGTCATGTTGTGGAGTCCAGGAACTTTGCAAACTCCACTCAGGCCTAATCAAAGTCATTCCAGAGCATTTGCCACTGACTCATGGATTGGTGTTGCCTCCATTACATTACGCGAGACAAGCAGTTAAGCAGTGTCCAATCCCCGCCAGCACTCAAATCAGACACTCCATTGCAGGGAACAAACACACGTATTAGCACAGACAATGACATGTCAAATTGTCTGCCAAATGCTGTGTACTAACATCCATAAGCGGGGGGCTTAACACTCACCAATTTGACCCTGTCGATGCAAGCGTGACAGCCGCCACCACCAAGGTTCTTCTCCACACAGCCCCGACCTTGCCTCTTGATAATGGCGGACCAGCTGCAAAGCAAACACAAGATGATTGACTGAGCATTGAAACTTTTCAGACACTCACCTTCAGTCACAGATCTGGGTTGAATCCATCATCGTTCTTTAGCTCACTTCGGCACCCCAGTTCAGACACAGCCAAATGCAAATCAGTCTTGACCCTGTTCCTCATGTGAACAGTCCAGCATGGCTTCGGCGAGGCACTGGTCGCTCCCTTCCAGTGCAGCCCCGGTCTCAGGATTGCAGACAAGTCTTGCCTTAATGAAACGTATTTCTTAATTCATTTAAAGCAGACAATTGTGGGCACGTGAGGCTGAAAAATGCAGTCTAGTTTCAAAATCAGCAAGAGTTGTACTTGGGGAATTGTGTAATTGACGTTGCAAACTTTGCGCATCCACTGTTTTCATTTTACACTTAATGCAACACAATGTTTGTATTACCATTGTCAGTTAACTGTGAAAAGAATATAAGCTCTTCGGTATTTATTTATTTATTTAGTTTGTATAGCGCAAACAGCTACCCAACAAAGGGTTTCCCGGCGCTGTGATTCAGTAGTAGCTGACCGGACGACTGACTTAGATGTTGAATAGCCAGGTTTTCAAGGCCTTTCTGAATTTCATGTAGTTCACCTCAGAGCGCAAAGCTTGTGGCATAGCATTCCACAGTGAGGGGCCAAGGTAGGCGAAAGATTTGCCACCCATACGTGAGAGTTTTATTTTAGGAACAACAAACTTATTGGCTGTTGCAGATCTAAGAGTCCTAGATGGATGGTAGCAATGTACCAGATTTTGTAGATACTTGGGGGCTTTATTTGTAGAGATCTTATGCATGAAGCATAGGGACTTAAATTTAATTCTGTTTTCTATTTTTAGCCAGTGCAGCTCACGTATAAGTTTGGTGGTAGATGAAAAGATAGGAATTTTTCCTAACAGTCTCGCAGCTGCGTTCTGCACAGTTTGCAATCTGCGGACTGTGGCTTTATTTGCCCCCAAATATAACACATTAGCGTAATCTAACCTTGATGTTATTAAGGCATTGATGACCGTTTATTTTGTGTGTTCTGGTAGCATCCAACAAATTTTCTTTAGCCACTTTAAGATGGCAAAGCAAGTGGCCGATGTTTTAACTGCTTGCTGGTGCATACTCAGCGTGTCATTGACAATAAAGCCTAGATTACGGGCCTGTGTAGTAGGAGTTGGGGGAGTACCCATTGCAGATGGCCAGTGTTGGGGTCCCCAACGTTCTTTATTTTTCCCCAAAACAATTAATTCGGTTTTTTCACCGTTTAATTTCAGGAAGTTTTTTTGCATCCATCCTGCAATTTTCACCAGTCCTAGATTTAATACGGAGGGGTTGTCATTTCCTGATGATGAAAGGGAAAAAAGAAGCTGAGAGTCATCAGCATAGGAAAACATCATCAAACCGGTCTCCTCAACTATTTTTGCAAGCAGACTCATATACAAATTAAAAAGTAGCGGACTTAAAATTGAGCCTTGTGGAACTCCGTGTTTAAAAGTAAGGGTTTCAGAACATGCGGATTGGGAAAAAACTTGAAACGTTCTATTCTCAAGTAAAGATTTGATCCAGTTTAAGGCAGCGCCACAGATGCCAAATGAGTGGAGAGTCCTTATTAGTACCGCATGTGACACAGTGTCAAATGCGGCACTGAGGTCAAGAAGCACGAGTGCCACCGTTTCACCTTTATCTATCATAGCACGGATATTCTCTGTCACACCTAACAGGGTGGTCTCAGTTGAGAAACCAGCCCGGAAGCCTGACTGATGGGGAGGCAGCAGGTCGTGTGTGGTTATAAAATCTGTGAGACAACGATGGACATGTTTCTCCAGAATTTTTGCAAAAATAGGGAGAAGGGAGATAGGCCGGAAATTGGAAGGCACATTTGGATCTGCATCAGCTTTTTTTAGTATTGGGTGAATCATTGCGTGTTTCCAGTCCTCTGGCACATGTTCTTCCTGCAAGGATATGTTTAAGAGATCAGTGACAATGGACATGGCTTTCCTACTGAGTAATTTTAAAATAGAACATGGTAAAGGGTCTCTTGGTGAACCAGATTTAATTGTATTTATTAGATCGATGACAGTATCAACATTAAGCATGGGCCAATTGTTTAATAAGAAGGTATGAGTATCACAAGCATTGGCATCAAGAGTGTCATCTTGAATACTTGGTCTATTAGGAAGAGAATTTCGAGTATCTATGAGAACTTCGTTTTGTTTATTCTGGTCTTGTTCGATGCTCTGATAAATTTTGTCTACTTTATTTGCAAAAAAGGTAGCTAGTTGATCACATTGTGTTTTATTAAGGTCAGGTGGAGTTTGTGAGGTATTAGAGCCAGCCAGCTCTTTAACTATTTTGAAGAGAGTCTTGGATTGATTTAAGGCTGCAGTGATTTTAATGCAGACAAATTCGGCTTTGGCTTTACTACACATTTTTTGGTAATGTGTTAGTTGTATTTTATATTCTTTTTTAGCTTCTATGGAATAGAACTTTCTCCACTGACGCTCAGCATTTTTGCATTTAGTCTTTTCTAGCTTTAAAGAGTCATTGAACCAGGGGGCAGGTAGACGCTGATTTTTTCCCTTTAACTTTGTTTTGGGCAGGCACGAGTCGATAGCTGTCAAAAGCCATGTCTGAACTGATGCCAAGAGATTTTGGACTCTCGTTTTAGTGCACGGTGTCGTGTCTTCTAAAAAGGTATTCAGAATGTTAATATCTAGTTTTTTCCATTTCCTAACAGTAGAAGTTGAGACCAACGATGTGTCTTTATTTAAGAGTTGTGCTCGAAATGAAAATTTAATAGAAAAATGATCTGACCAGGGAATAGGCAAAGCGGTAAAGGTGTCCAGATTATCAATGTTGGAAAAAATTGGGTCTAATAGGTGACCTGCGGTATGTGTGGGGCCAGAGTTCTTCAAGCTTAGATTAAGAGACGCAGGATCGGCAATGAGTTCAGTGGCCTTTATACATTGGTCATTGTCCAAATGTAAGTTCAGATCGCCTATGACTGTGAAATTGGCAGCATTCATGGCGAGAGGGCCTAGAAGTTCTGAGATATTAGTTAGCCAATTTGATGCTGCTCCAGGCGGACGATAGTCGAGTGCACCGGAAAAAGTAAAGTTTGGGGAAAGTATAATTTTTGAAAGTGGCGCCTTCGCACCTAGCACAAGGACATTTTTTAAACTCACAAGTAAAAATTTTTTTAAAAATCACAGCGATGCCTCCTCCTACTTTGTTAATCCTATCAAGGCGTGTAATCGCATATGAGTCAGGGAGGGCCATGACAACATCAGGTCCAGAGCTTGCATGAAGCCATGTTCCAGTAATAAACAAAGCGTCAGGGGCCTCATCTAATAATAAATTGAAAATTTCTGTTTTATGTTTGGGTAGGGAACGGCAATTTAAGCTGAGAAAAGTAAATAGCTTGGAATCAGAATTAGAGCATATCGTATTGGTTCGATTCTCTATTTGTTTTGTCCCAACAGAGTTTGTTGCAAGAAAGCAGTTATGACAGATATTTATCTTACTATCCAACTCGAAAAGACTGCAACACGGCTGTCTAGGTGATTTTAGAGCTAATAATTGTTCAGAACTGTATTGTATAGAGGGAGTGATGATAGTAGCAGTGTTTATAGGGCATCTAAAACATACCAGCGAAGGAGATAAAGGAGAAAGAGGGATATGAGCCATGGCCGTCGGGCTCGTCAGAGGCGCGGACGGGCGCAGACGGGCTGACTCAGGCGTGACTCCGGCGCTGATGCAGGCGCGTCCACGATTCGCGTCCGCTATCGCGGAGTATTACCGTTTCCTTAAGTAGGGATGGCTAGAGCGCTGTTGAAGCTCACGCCTCCCACCTAAGATGTCCGCCGTTTCCGATTCAAATGCCAAAAAAATCGGTATTCAGCCCGCAAATTGGCTGTTACCGTCTATGTGCTGGGTCTAGATCTAGTGATGACAGGATTTTGGCAAGTGCAGTAAATAAATGAAATATTTAAAAAGTCGCCGTTTAAAATGCTCGCATTCAGCAATTAAACATAAACATAAAAGTGCAATTCAGAAGGCAGTCTACCTCCCGGCTAGTCGCCTCAGGAGGGGTCCAATGCTTAAACAAACAAACGAATCGGTAGTTGCTATTAGTGCAGTGACCGGTAAAATAAGAGCTTCAAGTGTTATTTTTTTAACGAAAATTGTTAACATACACTAACTTTTTTTGTCGTTTAGCATGTATTGCACTCTATGGTGCTTCAATTTTTAAGGCGCTGCTATAAAGTGTTGTGTTCTGCATATTGTACAATACTGGTGATGACACTGTAAAGAAAAGAATAGTAAAGATGCAGTCTGTGGAAACACAGCAGCATATATTTAAATAACAAGCAAAAGCACGTTGTGCTGAAACGCCGAGACCCGTACGCGTGCACATGACCTGTAGGCGTGCACATCTCCTGTCCGTACGCGTGCAATCTCCTGTCCCCCTTCAGAAGAAAATTCGACGACAATAGATCTCACAAGCGAGTAGCGCATGTACTGCATCGCTAGGCGAGACCTAAAAAGCAAAGCCATGGGAGGCCTGCACTGGCTCCATTAAGATGCTGCAGTGACATGACTGTACTAGAAAGCACAGTTGCAAACAAGGACCTGCAAAAAGGTGCCCAAATTCTACTGTGACTCTATGGGTACTTTGAACCACAGCTTCTCACTGCCACATAGTTCTGTCAACAGAGAAGGTGTTCCAAGAAAGTCCCTGATGAGGGAACATGTGACACTTGTCTCTAGAAGACAGTGCACTCCAGTGCCCCTGGTGGGAAGAGAAAAGACTCAAGCAACTAGAATTCTCACCAACTCTCATGCTCTCAGCTATCATGTTAGACTTAGACACCAGTAGTCAATAAGAAGGTGCATCCCGGAGCACTGAGAAGGAGTAAAGGTAAAGAGTGTGGCCATCCAGCTCACACTGGGATAACTGACCAGCAAGAAGAGAAGACTCGGTAGGACCAGGCCTGCAAGTATACAAAGTTATACCAATGACTATATGTGGATCTACCGACACAAGCCAGCATATTATGTGGAGCGACGACGACATGGTGGCGGCCCAGTAGGAGAACCAAACCGAGCCACTGCCTCAAGTTCCCAGCACAAACATCCAGACAGAGTCACTGACTACCTAGCTAACCATGACATGCATGCCAAGAGGTTTAGATGCCTTGCACAAGTAGAGGACAGAGAGCACCAGCAAATCACAGTCTCCAGGCTACAAATGCCTTCTGGTCACCATTACATCAACCGTTGATAAACTAAGAGTCTCTACCATCATGAAAGTAAGTCATTGACACTTGTCATCCAGGCTCACTCTACTGGCAACACCATCCTGCTGGTCCCTGTAAGATGCATCACTGTCAGAGTGGAGTCCAAAACATTGAAATACCAAGAAGTGCCCCTGACAGGAGCACAAATAAACCAGCAACTATCTGCTCCCCAGCTGCATCCTAATCTTGGCATCAGAAGCATGTCATGATCATGATCTATTTACCCCTGAGGTCGCACACGTGGTTAAGCAGTGGCTCTGCAGTCGTCTTGCAGTATCCCAGACATGGCATGAACACAATTTCAGCGCTGACCACATGCAGTCCTGTGGCAACCCATCCAAGGGACTCCACAAGCAAAAGATGGACCTGACCCTGCTCCTCCAACGGATGCCAGGAGGTTATGGGACTTTAGAGCGGAGACCTCTGCAGTTCTCTGATAATCACACAGTCTCAACAAGCCTGTCCTCAGTGAGTCAAGTAACATCTCCAAGGCAACCGTCTGATGCTCCACTTTAGAACTGTTGACACCAACCTCAAACCATCTCGAACACTAGCAGAGTGGACCAACACTATACTATTGGCATGTCCCCAGCAGGTATGCTGCGAGAAGGCCTTGGACGTCTTTCTACCTGCCTCACACCAGGATAAATTATGAATGCAAGTGGAGATGTCCTGTTGCATCCAGCGTCATCTGTTCATGCATCCATGGCTGTCCTGCTGATGCAGGCCGATAGACTGCGTTACCCAGTTTTGTTTTTGTTTTCATTCCATAGGTTAGACTTAAGTCCTTTCCTTTGGGTTTTTGAGAGGAAAGTAGTACGTAATGTAGTAAACCCTCCCTCCTGGCTGTACTTACACACACCCAACACCCATCCATCACAGTGGTTACCAGTCAGGTGACCCTGCCGATAAAAGATGCCAGGCACAAATGCACAGGGTCCAGTTATGGAAACTTACATCTGATGTCAGTTGATTTCATTAGCATGTGCGCCCATGGCCCACAACACCACAACTCTCTCTCTCCTTCCAAGCTCACACTCTCTCTGGTATCTGTACACCTTCCTGTCCGGGCCTCTCCCCGGGTGACCCAGTTGTCTTGAAGGAGTACCATACACTGTATACACAATAGGTGTTGCTGGGAGTGTGGACAGTGTTGTGTTTGGGTACAGAGCAAAGGTATTACATGTGAGGGGAGGGGTGTACTCTATTTTCTCTGACCCTCTGTCTCTCTCTCCCCCCAGGCTCACACTCCCTCCGGTATTTCCGATCTGCCCTCTCTGAGCCTCTCCCCGGAATTCCCCAGTTCTCCTCAGTCGGGTACGTGGACGATGTCCCCATCACCAGTTACACCAGTGAGACCCACAAGGCGGGGCCCCGGGCCCAGTGGATGGAGAAGATGGCTGCCGAGGAGCCCCAGTACTGGGAGAGGTGCTCGGAGATCAACCGAGGAGCAGAGCAGTTACACAAGGCCGATGTGAGGACCGTGATGGACCGATTCAACCAGACCGAGGGTGAGTGACACCCTGCAGGAGGGGGAGACTGGGAGGGTGAGTGACATGGAGGACGGGGGCAACTAGACCAGGGGGTGAGTGACAAGGGGGTTGAAGGGATTTGGAGGGATGGCATGTAGAAAGTGGGACTCAACTGCACCATGGTGTGTGACTGTGGACTGTACTTAACTGGTGAGGCTGGATACCCAGAATGATGGGGGTAACAGGGCAGAAGGGAGGCAATATTTGTGGGTGAGAGTGACTGGTGAAGGAGTGACCGATGCAGTCATGCAAACCATTTTGTGGCACAAAAGCTGTGATTGTCCTTCCTCTCTCCTTCTGGAGGGGGGGGGGCACAACCACTCTCCTCCCCCACCCAAGGGTGTCACTTTTACCCACTCCACCCTCAGACACATGCTTTGCGCTGCACTCCTTCAGATCTCACTTTGGTTCACCCACGCCACCCCCTTAGCAGGTGGACAAATCCATGGGGGTGTTTAGGTACTCCCATCACTGTCTGTCTGGAGTTGTCAGACCCCAGCTCTGCACCCTAAGCCCCTCACTTTCCTCTACCTTCTCTCAGGTCTCCCCATTGCCCATTATATGTCCAGCTGTGATCTCCAGAAAGATGGCTCCATGGAGAGGGGAACAGTTTGTGTCTCCTCTCACTCTCTACCTGGAGGTGCCTCACATTTACTCTCTACTAAGGGTCCTTACTCTGCTCCCTCATCCCCACACTCTTCTTTACCCCCTCAGGTCTTCATGTGTACCAGGTGATGCATGGCTGTGAACTCCGTGAAGACGGCGCTGTCGGGGGCTTTCGTCAATACGCCTTCGACGGACACGACTTCATCAGCTTTGACAAAGACAGACTGACCTGGACGGCGGCCATAGATGCCGCCAAAATCACACAGGACCGATTGAACTCAGAAGGGAGCATCGCCCAGTATTGGAAGGAACACCTGGAGGGGAGGTGCATTGAGTATCTGAAAAAATACCTGAAGAACGGTGCGGAGAGTCTCCAGAGTGGTGGGTAATGGGTATTTATATAGTGCTTACTACCCCTTACCAGGCACTGAAGCATTTGCACAGATGGGTAGCATTCTACTCCTCTGAGTCCATGGTGGGAGAAGGGTAGAGGTGGGGGTAAACATTGTTACACTCAAGTGGTTGTGGTTTGTTTGGCGGTCCTGTGAGGCCTAGTCTGTACCTCTTCCCACACCCCAACTTGCAGTCTCCAGTATTTCCATTTTCCCCACTAGAGATTACAGAAGCGGGTGTGTGGGAGCAGTGTTACACATGTTAAAGTAAAGGGCCACCCTGCAGTTGTGTTTGTATTTGGAAAGTAAATAGTTACACACAGCAGAGAATGTTGTACCCCCTGTAAGAGGTCTGTACACTGACCACTACCCACACCAACAACCTCACACTCTTTCATTCTTGGTTTCTACTCCTCTACAGCTCAATGTCATGGTGGGGGCCATGGAGGTGGAGATACATAAGGGGGGGAGTGGCATACATACCACTAGACCTGATTCAGACGAGAAACTTCACATTTCTTTTGGTTATTTTTTTTTACTGAGAATACAACACATTTTACGGCAGCAATTACACCACAACAGCCATGGGCACACACAGCATAGTAATTTACATTTTCCACTGTTAACCCCAATTTCTCCTCCCATCACATTGTTGTGTTCAACAAAGGCATTAAATGTCAGGGATGCAGCTCCACCTAGTAGCATGGAGGGACCATGCACGCACTTTCCCTATAGGTATTCCATTTACCCTAGATCTGTTCCCATTTACTAGGGCAACCCCTGCTTTCATAGACAACATTCTCTGCGGCCATGCACCAGTCCATATCTCTCCATAAATCTCTGAGTTTTGGTGCCGCCGGTGCCCCCCACAAGCAAGCAATATTGCGGTTAGCTCTAGTCATGCCCAGGGTCACCCAGGTCTGTTCCCTACAGCTTAGGTCAGTAGCATCCCATACGTTAAGGGGACACGACTCCGGTGAGGGCAGCAAACCTCCTGCATGCGTTTAATGAAAGCCTCCCAGAAGGTTTTCACCACTGGACACTCCCACAGTATGTGATAAAAAGTACCCTTCTGCCCGCACCGTCTGCAACAGTGGGAGTCCAATTCCCTGCCCATCTTAACTAATGTATTGCAGGAGAGATAGGATCTTTTGGGATATCCTGAGTTCAATTAATTTGAGCTTTAACGTCTTGACCGCCTCTTTGGGGGAAGCAAGAGCCTGATTGATGACGGCTAATTGTGTAGCCCAATAATGTCTGGATATTAGGCAATGCTATCCCACCATCATACCATCCTCTAGTGAGTTTCACTGTGGCTATTCACGGTGGCTTGCCATCCCAAAGGTAAGGCGTACAAAAATCGTGGAAGTGCCATAATTTTAAACAAAACGTACAGATCCTTGTACTGGGGTGAATGTATGACATTGTTCTACATTCTGTCCATCAACTGTGTTTTTTGCAATTTTCACCCCTAGTGGGCTGGGTATGCGCAGACGTGAGTCCCACGCTCTCCACACCACTGGAGTCAAGCTATCCAGGCTGAGGAAGGCTGATAGCCAGAAACCGGTCCTTGGATGCTTGATTCCGGTCTGGGAAAGACATGGCTTGGTAGTTCGGACTGGACTGTTCCCGTGAGGCACAGGGTCAGAGCTGATTTGCATATAGCCAGTGTCTAACCCAGGGTGGTGTGGAGTGCAAAAAAACGATGGATTTAGGCCCAGATCCTTGTATTGGGGTGAATGTAAGACATTGTTCTACATTTTGTCCATCAACTGTGTTTTTTGCAATTTTCACCCCGAGTGGGCTGGGTATGCTCAGACGTGAGTCCCAGGCTCTCCACACCACTGGAGTCAAGCTATCCAGGCTGATGAAGGCTGATAGCCAGAAACCGGTACTTGGATGCTTGATTCCGGTCTGGGAAAGACATGGCTTGGTAGTTCGGACTGGACTGTTCCCATGAGGCACAGGGTCAGAGCTGATTTGCATATAGCCAGTGTCTAACCCAGGGTGGTGTGGAGTGCAAAAAAACGATGGATTTAGGCCCAGATCCTTGTACTGGGGTGAATGTATGACATTGTTCTACATTCTGTCCATCAACTGTGTTTTTTGCAATTTTCACCCCGAGTGGGCTGGGTATGCTCAGACGTGAGTCCCAGGCTCTCCACACCACTGGAGTCAAGCTATCCAGGCTGATGAAGGCTGATAGCCAGAAACCGGTCCTTGGATGCTTGATTCCGGTCTGGTAAAGACATGGCTTGGTAGTTCGGACTGGACTGTTCCCATGAGGCACAGGGTCAGAGCTGATTTGCATATAGCCAGTGTCTAACCCAGGGTGGTGTGGAGTGCAAAAAAACGATGGATTTAGGCCCAGATCCTTGTACTGGGGTGAATGTATGACATTGTTCTACATTCTGTCCATCAACTGTGTTTTTTGCAATTTTCACCCCGAGTGGGCTGGGTATGCTCAGACGTGAGTCCCAGGCTCTCCACACCACTGGAGTCAAGCTATCCAGGCTGATGAAGGCTGATAGCCAGAAACCGGTCCTTGGATGCTTGATTCCGGTCTGGGAAAGACATGGCTTGGTAGTTCGGACTGGACGGTTCCCATGAGGCACAGGGTCAGAGCTGATTTGCATATAGCCAGTGTCTAACCCAGGGTTGTGTGGAGTGCAAAAAAACGATGGATTTAGGCCCAGATCCTTGTACTGGGGTGAATGTATGACATTGTTCTACATTCTGTCCATCAACTGTGTTTTTTGCAATTTTCGCCCCGAGTGGGCTGGGTATGCTCAGACGTGAGTCCCAGGCTCTCCACACCACTGGAGTCAAGCTATCCAGGCTGATGAAGGCTGATAGCCAGAAACCGGTCCTTGGATGCTTGATTCCGGTCTGGTAAAGACATGGCTTGGTAGTTCGGACTGGACTGTTCCCATGAGGCAAAGGGTCAGAGCTGATTTGCATATAGCCAGTGTCTAACCCAGGGTGGTGTGGAGTGCAAAAAAACGATGGATTTAGGCCCAGATCCTTGTACTGGGGTGAATGTATGACATTGTTCTACATTCTGTCCATCAACTGTGTTTTTTGCAATTTTTACCCCGAGTGGGCTGGGTATGCTCAGACGTGAGTCCCAGGCTCTCCACACCACTGGAGTCAAGCTATCCAGGCTGATGAAGGCTAATAGCCAGAAACGGGTCCTTGGATGCTTGATTCCAGTCTGGGAAAGACATGGCTTGGTAGTTCGGACTGGACTGTTCCCATGAGGCACAGGGTCAGAGCTGATTTGCATATAGCCAGTGTCTAACCCAGGGGGGTGTGGAGTGCAAACAAACGATGGATTTAGGCCCAGATCCTTGTACTGGGGTGAATGTATGACATTGTTCTACATTCTGTCCATCAACTGTGTTTTTTGCAATTTTCACCCCGAGTGGGCTGGGTATGCTCAGACGTGAGTCCCAGGCTCTCCACACCACTGGAGTCAAGGTATCCAGGCTGATGAAGGCTGATAGCCAGAAACCGGTCCTTGGATGCTTGATTCCGGTCTGGTAAAGACATGGCTTGGTAGTTCGGACTGGACTGTTCCCATGAGGCACAGGGTCAGAGCTGATTTGCATATAGCCATTGTCTAACCCAGGGTGGTGTGGAGTGCAAAAAAACGATGGATTTAGGCCCAGATCCTTGTACTGGGGTGAATGTATGACATTGTTCTACATTCTGTCCATCAACTGTGTTTTTTGCAATTTTCACCCCGAGTGGGCTGGGTATGCTCAGACGTGAGTCCCAGGCTCTCCACACCACTGGAGTCAAGCTATCCAGGCTGATGAAGGCTGATAGCCAGAAACGGGTCCTTGGATGCTTGATTCCAGTCTGGGAAAGACATGGCTTGGTAGTTCGGACTGGACTGTTCCCATGAGGCACAGGGTCAGAGCTGATTTGCATATAGCCAGTGTCTAACCCAGGGGGGTGTGGAGTGCAAAGAAACGATGGATTTAGGCCCAGATCCTTGTACTGGGGTGAATGTATGACATTGTTCTACATTCTGTCCATCAACTGTGTTTTTTGCAATTTTCACCCCGAGTGGGCTGGGTATGCTCAGACGTGAGTCCCAGGCTCTCCACACCACTGGAGTCAAGCTATCCAGGCTGATGAAGGCTGATAGCCAGAAACCGGTCCTTGGATGCTTGATTCCGGTCTGGTAAAGACATGGCTTGGTAGTTCGGACTGGACTGTTCCCATGAGGCACAGGGTCAGAGCTGATTTGCATATAGCCAGTGTCTAACCCAGGGTGGTGTGGAGTGCAAAAAAACGATGGATTTAGGCCCAGATCCTTGTACTGGGGTGAATGTATGACATTGTTCTACATTCTGTCCATCAACTGTGTTTTTTGCAATTTTCACCCCGAGTGGGCTGGGTATGCTCAGACGTGAGTCCCAGGCTCTCCACACCACTGGAGTCAAGCTATCCAGGCTGATGAAGGCTGATAGCCAGAAACCGGTCCTTGGATGCTTGATTCCGGTCTGGGAAAGACATGGCTTGGTAGTTCGGACTGGACTGTTCCCATGAGGCACAGGGTCAGAGCTGATTTGCATATAGCCAGTGTCTAACCCAGGGTGGTGTGGAGTGCAAAAAAACGATGGATTTAGGCCCAGATCCTTGTACTGGGGTGAATGTATGACATTGTTCTACATTCTGTCCATCAACTGTGTTTTTTGCAATTTTCACCCCGAGTGGGCTGGGTATGCTCAGACGTGAGTCCCAGGCTCTCCCCACCACTGGAGTCAAGCTATCCAGGCTGATGAAGGCTGATAGCCAGAAACCAGTCCTTGGATGCTTGATTCCGGTCTGGGAAAGACATGGCTTGGTAGTTCGGACTGGACTGTTCCCATGAGGCACAGGGTCAGAGCTGATTTGCATATAGCCAGTGTCTAACCCAGGGTGGTGTGGAGTGCAAAAAAACGATGGATTTAGGCCCAGATCCTTGTACTGGGGTGATTGTATGACATTGTTCTACATTCTGTCCATCAACTGTGTTTTTTGCAATTTTCACCCCGAGTGGGCTGGGTATGCTCAGACGTGAGTCCCAGGCTCTCCACACCACTGCAGTCAAGCTATCCAGGCTGATGAAGGCTGATAGCCAGAAACGGGTCCTTGGATGCTTGATTCCGGTCTGGGAAAGACATGGCTTGGTAGTTCGGACTGGACTGTTCCCATGAGGCACAGGGTCAGAGCTGATTTGCATATAGCCAGTGTCTAACCCAGGGGGGTGTGGAGTGCAAAAAAACGATGGATTTAGGCCCAGATCCTTGTACTGGGGTGAATGTATGACATTGTTCTACATTCTGTCCATCAACTGTGTTTTTTGCAATTTTCACCCCGAGTGGGCTGGGTATGCTCAGACGTGAGTCCCAGGCTCTCCACACCACTGGAGTCAAGCTATCCAGGCTGATGAAGGCTGATAGCCAGAAACCGGTACTTGGATGCTTGATTCCGGTCTGGGAAAGACATGGCTTGGTAGTTCGGACTGGACTGTTCCCATGAGGCACAGGGTCAGAGCTGATTTGCATATAGCCAGTGTCTAACCCAGGGTGGTGTGGAGTGCAAAAAAACGATGGATTTAGGCCCAGATCCTTGTACTGGGGTGAATGTATGACATTGTTCTACATTCTGTCCATCAACTGTGTTTTTTGCAATTTTCACCCCGAGTGGGCTGGGTATGCTCAGACGTGAGTCCCAGGCTCTCCACACCACTGGAGTCAAGCTATCCAGGCTGATGAAGGCTGATAGCCAGAAACCGGTCCTTGGATGCTTGATTCCGGTCTGGTAAAGACATGGCTTGGTAGTTCGGACTGGACTGTTCCCATGAGGCACAGGGTCAGAGCTGATTTGCATATAGCCAGTGTCTAACCCAGGGTGGTGTGGAGTGCAAAAAAACTATGGATTTAGGCCCAGATCCTTGTACTGGGGTGAATGTATGACATTGTTCTACATTCTGTCCATCAACTGTGTTTTTTGCAATTTTCACCCCGAGTGGGCTGGGTATGCTCAGACGTGAGTCCCAGGCTCTCCACACCACTGGAGTCAAGCTATCCAGGCTGATGAAGGCTGATAGCCAGAAACCGGTCCTTGGATGCTTGATTCCGGTCTGGGAAAGACATGGCTTGGTAGTTCGGACTGGACGGTTCCCATGAGGCACAGGGTCAGAGCTGATTTGCCTATAGCCAGTGTCTAACCCAGGGTGGTGTGGAGTGCAAAAAAACGATGGATTTAGGCCCAGATCCTTGTACTGGGGTGAATGTATGACATTGTTCTACATTCTGTCCATCAACTGTGTTTTTTGCAATTTTCGCCCCGAGTGGGCTGGGTATGCTCAGACGTGAGTCCCAGGCTCTCCACACCACTGGAGTCAAGCTATCCAGGCTGATGAAGGCTGATAGCCAGAAACCGGTCCTTGGATGCTTGATTCCGGTCTGGTAAAGACATGGCTTGGTAGTTCGGACTGGACTGTTCCCATGAGGCACAGGGTCAGAGCTGATTTGCATATAGCCAGTGTCTAACCCAGGGTGGTGTGGAGTGCAAAAAAACGATGGATTTAGGCCCAGATCCTTGTACTGGGGTGATTGTATGACATTGTTCTACATTCTGTCCATCAACTGTGTTTTTTGCAATTTTCACCCCGAGTGGGCTGGGTATGCTCAGACGTGAGTCCCAGGCTCTCCACACCACTGGAGTCAAGCTATCCAGGCTGATGAAGGCTGATAGCCAGAAACGGGTCCTTGGATGCTTGATTCCAGTCTGGGAAAGACATGGCTTGGTAGTTCGGACTGGACTGTTCCCATGAGGCACAGGGTCAGAGCTGATTTGCATATAGCCAGTGTCTAACCCAGGGGGGTGTGGAGTGCAAACAAACGATGGATTTAGGCCCAGATCCTTGTACTGGGGTGAATGTATGACATTGTTCTACATTCTGTCCATCAACTGTGTTTTTTGCAATTTTCACCCCGAGTGGGCTGGGTATGCTCAGACGTGAGTCCCAGGCTCTCCACACCACTGGAGTCAAGCTATCCAGGCTGATGAAGGCTGATAGCCAGAAACCGGTCCTTGGATGCTTGATTCCGGTCTGGTAAAGACATGGCTTGGTAGTTCGGACTGGACTGTTCCCATGAGGCACAGGGTCAGAGCTGATTTGCATATAGCCAGTGTCTAACCCAGGGTGGTGTGGAGTGCAAAAAAACGATGGATTTAGGCCCAGATCCTTGTACTGGGGTGAATGTATGACATTGTTCTACATTCTGTCCATCAACTGTGTTTTTTGCAATTTTCACCCCGAGTGGGCTGGGTATGCTCAGACGTGAGTCCCAGGCTCTCCACACCACTGGAGTCAAGCTATCCAGGCTGATGAAGGCTGATAGCCAGAAACGGGTCCTTGGATGCTTGATTCCAGTCTGGGAAAGACATGGCTTGGTAGTTCGGACTGGACTGTTCCCATGAGGCACAGGGTCAGAGCTGATTTGCATATAGCCAGTGTCTAACCCAGGGGGGTGTGGAGTGCAAAGAAACGATGGATTTAGGCCCAGATCCTTGTACTGGGGTGAATGTATGACATTGTTCTACATTCTGTCCATCAACTGTGTTTTTTGCAATTTTCACCCCGAGTGGGCTGGGTATGCTCAGACGTGAGTCCCAGGCTCTCCACACCACTGGAGTCAAGCTATCCAGGCTGATGAAGGCTGATAGCCAGAAACCGGTCCTTGGATGCTTGATTCCGGTCTGGTAAAGACATGGCTTGGTAGTTCGGACTGGACTGTTCCCATGAGGCACAGGGTCAGAGCTGATTTGCATATAGCCAGTGTCTAACCCAGGGTGGTGTGGAGTGCAAAAAAACGATGGATTTAGGCCCAGATCCTTGTACTGGGGTGAATGTATGACATTGTTCTACATTCTGTCCATCAACTGTGTTTTTTGCAATTTTCACCCCGAGTGGGCTGGGTATGCTCAGACGTGAGTCCCAGGCTCTCCCCACCACTGGAGTCAAGCTATCCAGGCTGATGAAGGCTGATAGCCAGAAACCAGTCCTTGGATGCTTGATTCCAGTCTGGGAAAGACATGGCTTGGTAGTTCGGACTGGACTGTTCCCATGAGGCACAGGGTCAGAGCTGATTTGCATATAGCCAGTGTCTAACCCAGGGTGGTGTGGAGTGCAAAAAAACGATGGATTTAGGCCCAGATCCTTGTACTGGGGTGAATGTATGACATTGTTCTACATTCTGTCCATCAACTGTGTTTTTTGCAATTTTCACCCCGAGTGGGCTGGGTATGCTCAGACGTGAGTCCCAGGCTCTCCACACCACTGGAGTCAAGCTATCCAGGCTGATGAAGGCTGATAGCCAGAAACCGGTCCTTGGATGCTTGATTCCGGTCTGGGAAAGACATGGCTTGGTAGTACGGACTGGACTGTTCCCATGAGGCACAGGGTCAGAGCTGATTTGCATATAGCCAGTGTCTAACCCAGGGTGGTGTGGAGTGCAAAAAACGATGGATTTAGGCCCAGGTCCTTGTACTGGGGTGAATGTATGACATTGTTCTACATTCTGTCCATCAACTGTGTTTTTTGCAAGTTTCACCCCGAGTGGGCTGGGTATGCTCAGACGTGAGTCCCAGGCTCTCCCCACCACTGGAGTCAAGCTATCCAGGCCGATGAAGGCTGATAGCCCGAAACCGGTCCTTGGATGCTTGATTCCGGTCTGGGAAAGACATGGCTTGGTAGTTCGGACTGGACTGTTTCCATGAGGCACAGGGTCAGAGCTGATTTGCATATAGCCAGTGTCTAACCCAGGGTGGTGTGGAGTGCAAAAAACGATGGATTTAGGCCCAGGTCCTTGTACTGGGGTGATTGTATGACATTGTTCTACATTCTGTCCATCAACCGTGTTTTTTGCAATTTTCACCCCGAGTGGGCTGGGTATGCTCAGACGTGAGTCCCAGGCTCTCCCCACCACTGGAGTCAAGCTATCCAGGCCGATGAAGGCTGATAGCCCGAAACCGGTCCTTGGATGCTTGATTCCGGTCTGGGAAAGACATGGCTTGGTAGTTCGGACTGGGCTGTTTCCATGAGGCACAGGGTCAGAGCTGATTTGCATATAGCCAGTGTCTAACCCAGGGTGGTGTGGAGTGCAAAAAACGATGGATTTAGGCCCAGGTCCTTGTACTGGGGTGAATGTATGACATTGTTCTACATTCTGTCCATCAACTGTGTTTTTTGCAATTTTCACCCCGAGTGGGCTGGGTATGCTCAGACGTGAGTCCCAGGCTCTCCCCACCACTGGAGTCAAGCTATCCAGGCCGATGAAGGCTGATAGCCCGAAACCGGTCCTTGGATGCTTGATTCCGGTCTGGGAAAGACATGGCTTGGTAGTTCGGACTGGACTGTTCCCATGAGGCACAGGGTCAGAGCTGATTTGCATAGAGCCAGTGTCTCTAACCCAGGGTGGTGTGGAGTGCAAAAAACGACGTATTTAGGCCCAGATCCGTGTACTGGGGTGAATGTATGACATTGTTCTACATTCTGTCCATCAACTGTGTTTTTTGCAATCATTTTAAACAAGGCAGCCTGTCCCAGCAAGGACAGTGGCAGCGATCTCCATTGGCGAATGTCTCCTCGTAGTCATGTCAGTGGGGCCTAGAGGTTGTGGGTGTGAAAAAGTTTTGAGCCTGTAGTGACAAAAATCCTGGGTCGCCAGTGGCTCAAGAATTAAAGCAAAGATTAATGGCGACAGAGGGCAGCCCTGCCTAGTTCCACACCTGAGAGAGAATGTTCATGAAGTGCGCCCATTCACCGCCACTTTTGCCAAGGGCTCCAAGTAAAGAAGTTTAAGCCAGGCGAGAAACTTTGGGCCAAAACCCATTCATTCTAGAATTGCAAATAAGTCTGGCCATTCGGCTGTGTAATAAGATATTTGGGCATCGAGGGACAGTATCACTGCATCTTTGCGGATAGTATCCACCCTACCGAGCACTCTCTGGAGTTATAAAGTTCTATTTGGAGGCCTTTTGGTGTCATTGCCTTACCTGACTGGATACTGCGGATCGCTTGGCTACCTCCTCATCAGTGGTATCACTCTCTAGTAGCCTCAAGTCCACAGGGGAGAGGGAGGTCGACTAAACGTTCTGTAGTGTCATCTGCTGTGGCCGTGGTTGTGAGAGAATACAGGCCAGCATAATGAGCAGCAAAGGCCTCTGCGATATCCTGCAGGTCTCTCAAACTCGCTCTCGCCTCTGAGTATAGTGGTGACCAAACGGCTCGTACGTTCACACCTATCAAGCCATGCCAATAACTTCCCGCCTTTGTGCCCTATTGCATACATATTGTGCTGCATCAACAAATGTCTGGCCTTTGCCGCTTCTGTTGCTTGGTCTCTGTTTTCTTCCCTCTTAAGGTCCAGAGCATGCATAGCGGTTTCAGTATTATCTCTCGTTAGTTTGGTCTCCATATCTAAAATCTCACTTTCCAGAGCTTCCATCTCTGCCCTTTTATCCTTTTTGTGCCCACCTGCTAGAGAGAGTGCCTGCCCCTTTATCATTGTTTTGAGAGCTTCCGAGACAATTTGTCGGACTCGACCGATAATTCTCTCTCCTTAAAATAGTGTTCCATGGCCTGCATGAGCCCGCCTTAATGTGTGGGACTTTTAAGTACCAGGGAATTAGTGAGATGGTCCTTCGAGTGTGGGGTGTACCTATGCCACAGCTCTCCTATAGTAGGGAATGATTGGAGATTGTCCTTGTTGGTGTTGCACCTCCCATAAAAAAAACGATTGTGCGCTCCTGAAAGGAATGTGTATTTTCTGTGCATTTGGAGTGTGAGGTCACCATACATCGGCTATCCCCAAAGTGGCAGGAAATCTGACAGATGAGAGTGGCGGGTGCTGTGGGGGACAATAGTCCATAGAATCACACAATGTCTAGTTAAAATCCCCTCCCATCAAAAGCTCCCCATCCGTCAAGTCCAATAGCAATTTGTTCAGGTCTGGGTAAGCAATGTTATGTAGTGCTGATAGTACATAGACCGACAGAATGTTTGCAGTCCTTCCTTCCTACAGACCTGATAGTGTTACATACCTGCCCTGTGTGTCCGTCCTGGTCTACCCCACAGTGAGAGGGAACTTTTTTCTAAAAAGTATCCCTACGACTCTGGACCTCAAGGTGAATCCTGTATATCACTAGCTTATTTCCCCATCTATCTAAGGCTTTGCAGGTGTTGCCTAATAAATACGTTTCTTGTAGCAGTACCACGTCCTGAGAGTGGAGCTTGATGTATTGAAGAACTATCCCCTGTTTCAGTTTGTCCCCCAGGCCATTGACATTCCAGGAGAGTAATCGCAGTGAGGGAATGGTCATAGCATCAGCCATGCTGTGGCGGTGGGGTATATCTGTCCCTCTCTCCCGCTAGTGGTGAGTGCAGCAGGAGTTGGAATCTGGAGTCGATATCCTATCTGAAGCCCTTGCCTGCCGCTCTGTGTGGTGTATGTATTCATCTGCTGCCACATTCAACAAGTTAAACAGGAGACTGAGTGTGGAAGTTGTGTCTCCCCACCTCCATCTCCCCTTAGTGTGATAACTGAGAAACTGTCCCTCAGAACTGGGAAAAACCAAACCCCCCTCCTTACCTCCCTGCAAGACACACTTTGAACTACCCACCTCCCCAACTCTACAGATTGTCTATTGCCCCAACCCAACCTGAACTTGGAGGACTCTGGCCCAGCTAACCTGCCCACCGCCCATCCCATGCACGAGCAAGAAAAGAAAAGTGTTACCAATGCTATGAAAGATATGAGATTGTCTCTGTAGATCAGCCTCCTCAGTCTCTTCTAGGGCAAGTCTCCTTTATAGTCATATGCCCTCAGTGGCCCAGGACCTGCAAGCCCTTTTCGATGATACGTCTTGGAGTCACAGCAAGGAGTCGCTTAGAGCCACCGATCATTGTTAAGGCCATCTGAGGGGAAGCTGTGTTTCATCTGTCAACGGTCTGTCTTTGAGGCCAGTTGTTTATCTGTCAATTATTCTTCGTCTTGTCTGGCGCCTACTTCGTGCAACTCGGTGCACTTCATTAGTCCTCGCTAGCCTCTCTTTGCATTAGGGCTGGAGCTCCCCATCATTCACCATCCATCCAGCCACTCCACTGCTTCATTGGGGTTCAAGAAAAACCAGGCCCTCCCTTCTGCTTCCACCTGCAGCTTCATTGGAAAGAGCATGGAGTACTTCACTTACCTTTCTCTCAGGGTGTTTTTAACTTTGAGAAAACTTTGTCTCCGGACATTATCATAAAGAAATTGATTTAACCATTTTCATATGCAATATGACATCCTGATCACGAAAATTGAAGATGTAGGCCTAGGTTGGTCTTGGGGAGGAGGGCTGGCTTCGATCTTTCGTCCGACACTCAGTGCACCATTTCAACAGAGAAGTATCGGGAGAGGCCACGAGGCTGAGGTGTTTTAGGACCAGGCCCTCCACCAATAGGTCCACTGTGGGATAATCTGCTTATTCAGGGACTCCAATAATCCTTATGTTATTGCGTCTTGACCTGACCTCATAATCATCGAGTTTGTCCTCAAGGAGTTTATCTGTGGCTTGGAGTTCACTGACTTGCTTTTTAAGAACGTCTGTGTCAGTCGGAAGATTTGCTGCTGTTTTTTTTTACCCCTTTGACTCTTGTGCTCATGTTTCGGAGGTCGGCTCTAACGAGTGAGACCTCTGTTGTCACGGAGTCTACTTGCGTCTCTAGGGAAGTACGCACCCACTGATGTCTGCCAGGATGTCATGTAGTGTAAGGTCCTCCTTTTCAGAAGTCGGCTGGGTGAGAGATTGAAACAGGTCCTGAGAACTCTCCGCAGCATCCTGGCTCTTTTGCCCAGTAAACCTATCTATCTTGGTTTGATGGGAGCTGCACATTCCCTTATTGCCTGTCACCTTGCATAGCCAGTAAGGAGGTCAAGGCAGACCGACAAAGGTAGAATACCCACTGGGGTAATCACTGCTGCCTGCCTGTGGATGTTCCAAGTAGTCCACGCAGTCTGTTTGTGCTCTCCCACCACCCTATCACCTCCACCCCAGCGGACCCACCAGAAGTCTGCACTCATGCTAAATTCCAGCCTCCCTGGGGCTCCACGAAAGACTCTGACGGGGAGATAGCCACCTGCGCTTGTTTAGGTTTGTTTGTTTGACCGCGGTGGTGTGTTGGTTTGCAGCCAATTTAGTGGGTCGGTCTGATGTTGTGTGGCTTCAAGCGGGACCTCTCTCCTCCACTGAAACCATTTATTGCCTCCGCCCTAATATTTTCATGGCCCCCTTCTGGGCAGGCCGCAGTTTGCACACTAGTTCCTCCTGGGCCTCACCGCAGCCGACAGCGGAGGCCTCCGCCAAGCGCACCCACCGTTGGACCGGGGGTCGAAACAGCAGAGGGTCCACTTGTGTTCAAATGCTTGCAGCAAGACTGCAGAGTTGTTGGCCCATGTCTGACACCAACTATGAATGTTCTTTCAACTGTGTGCTCTCACCCTCTGCCTGCAGCATCACAGGTCTCTGCTTTCTCTCTGATCACTCTTCTCCATCGCTGCCAGTCCAGTCTCCCCTGGGCAGCCTGGTCCTCGCTGGCCATCGCAGAGTGCTTCTGTTGCTGGAGACCGCCTGCCTCTAACCGTGGGTCCAGATTTTTCGATCAATTCGCCTCCACTCTGCTGCAGTGTGAGACGCCGCGTCCTAGCCACCTCTCTCAGCTCACCACCTCTCCACTGGGCTGTGCCTCTGTCTTTCCATCCCCAACAGCCACCGCTGCTTGTCTGACGGGACCATCACCCTGTCGCCTCTAGGCAGAGCCTCCTACCTCTCGTCCTCCGGGTTGCCATCTCATTCCAGGTCCCTGCTGAACCTCTCGAGTAGACCTCACCGCCCCACTCACTCTGTCCATCTCGCAGACACCCCCGGCCTCGCAGAGTGCACAGGTGAGTGTCAGGGGCCACGTTGCACACAATGATACCTCAGTTCATGGATACTGTGATGGATGGGATGGGATTTGGGCGGTGGGCAGCGGGAGCATCTCTAGTAAGTGGCCATCTTTCTCGGCAGCTGGCCACGCCAGAGACTTCAAATTTTTAAAGCTAAAATACCAATATTTTTTGACTGTATCCCACCTGAAATTGCCTTTGATCCAATCAGTCCATGAGGCAAGTACGCTCTCCAGATTATATTTTTTAAATCTCCGATTTTCCTCTGCTAAAGTGTTGCATGAATGGGGTGAGCACAGGGGGCCAGTGTTATAACTTGTGCTCCTCCAGTCTCCTCCCCTGGCTTCCTCCGACAGCTACTCTATTCAGGATTTTCCCCCTTCCCTCTCTGAGCCCCCCATAGCCACCAACTGCTGCCTTGGACCAGAGACGTGATGCGGTCAGATAAGAGACCTCGCCCTCGTCACCGTCCCCTGCATCCGTTGAGCGACCACCGGCGGCAGATCGTTCTCCCACCTTGCGGCAAAAACCTGGAACACCCTCCCCATCCGCCTACGACAGACCCAGGACCTACTGGCCTTCAGGAGACTCCTCAAGACCTGGTTGTTTGAGCAGTAGCAGTACCCCCCCTCACCCTCCCCCCCCCAGCGCCTTGAGACCCTCACAGGTATGTAGTGCGCTCTACAAATGTACTGATTGATTGATAAGAGATCAGTGCACGGTGAATATAACACTTCTCACTGTAGATAGTGCCAGCATTGTGCAGGCTGCGTGTGTGCTGCTGGCTACACACAAACACAACTGTCAATAACACACTCACACACACTGTCATGCTGATTGTGGTCTAGCAGTAATGCTGTTTGTGCACTGCTGCACATCATTAAGGGATAGATGTATCTGTTTACTCTGAGTGTAGTCATTTATTGATATGGAATTTTTTTTACATTATTTTATTGACTTTCCTTAGATCATAGTACAAAATCGAGAAACAGGTTAAATTCACACAGGATAAAATGTCAGAAAACAAAGAATCAAGTGGAGATAGTCAAATCAATTGATTCCCATCAATAATTCATTTCTGGCACATAAACTAATCGATGCATTAACTGAGTTGTTATAATATATAATATAAAAACATGCTTGCCAAATATATGACATCATTTAATTTATTCAAATAATCATTATCAACCATAGTAAAATCCCATCTAAAATTCCTCCAAACCCTCTCAAACTTTAACAGTGAGAGGGAGCCTCTTGCTTTAGCCAACGCAAGCTCTAAGGGGCATATTAGCAAGGCAGGCGGTATGACATTATCGCCGCTTTTGCGGCCGAAAACGGCGATAATTTCATCGCCCTATTAGCAAACTGTCGCTAACATTAGTTAGCGACAGCTTTTAGGTGATAGCGAGCGGTTTGGGGCCCGCTTTGCATGTCAGCGATATTTATCGCTAATGACATGCAAAGTGGGCGTACCCAAACAGTTAGCGACTGAAAGCAGTCGCTAACGTCGCTATCACCTATTAGCAAGGCAGGCGTAGCGATAAAAAAATTTGCGCTAAGCACGAATATCACTGAGAACTAACGCCTGCTCAGACCACTTCTTAACCTGTATATCCAATGGGAGTTGGATATTCAGGTTAAGACCCTATTGGGGTTAATGCGAGAATCTCACTGGATTTCAAGCGATATTCATGCATTTCGCCGCTATCGCCGAATATTTGATCGCATTGGAGATAAACGTTGCTAATAGCACGTTATCTCTGCGATAAAACCTGGCGATGCTTAGCGATAAAAAAAATGTCGATAAGCCTATTTAGCGATAAATATCGCGACTCCTTGCTAATATGCCCCTAAATTCATATATTTGATTAAGAAGGGAGCACCATTCCGTATCTTTGGGAGCATTCTCGGAGACCCATGCTTGAGCTATATAGAGTCGGGCAGATACCAGCATAATCATAGCTAGCTCTTGTCGGCCACCTTCCAATTAATTTTTAACACCCATCATTTTCTCTTTTATCGATAGTAGTTAAAAAAAAGCCCAGGCTTAGCGATGCACTATTAGTTACACCTTGTAAGCAGGGACAGAGAGCAAACATGGGAAGGCCATCAGCAGCCTGGAGCAGACACTTAGGGCATCTCGTTCGATCTCTCCCGTCTACAATAGGTGATACTCCCCAGTTTAAAATGACATCTGGGGTACACTATAGAAAGCAGGTCGTGCGCCACTGTTGTAGCTTGAGATTCATGTAGTGTACTGACCGATCTAGCAAATTTAAAGCCATCTGAATCTCTCCAGCTGAGATCTCTGATAAAAGAAGTCTACTCCATTTTGCAGCTAATAGCGGAGTATTGTCTACAACAGATTGCGAGAATAACTGATACATCATGCTTATAGTAGGGTTAATACCACTTTTAAAACAATACGAGGAAACCTCTGAGCTGTCAATGCCCTCCATGCAACCACAAGCGGTTTGCATATCGTCCCTCAGTTGAAGATATTTGAAAAAAGAGTGATGAGGCAATTGATAAGCCTCCTGTATGTCAGAGAAAGATCGAAAACCATTTACATCGATAAATTGGCCCGTGTTTGTAATCTCACGGTCTGCCCAAATCCTACAGGTTAGATCCCGGGAGATACAGGAAGAGGCAGGATTGTCCCATATCGGTGTCTCCTTATTGATAAAACAGATCGAATATTTATTACAGATCCCCCTCCAAATATAGATGATATCCTTGAGTACTTTAAAAACATACCCTCTTGAAGTAATTAGGATGATCTAGTCGATAGAAGAAAAGCCCAGCTCCCGCTCCCAAATCAAGCGGATAACACAGTGGTGTTTGATTTGGCTCATCATATATCAATAGACTACGCAAGTGCCCAGTAAAAGCGGGCCAAAAATATAATTTAAAGTCCGAGAGTGAAAGCCCTCCCATACCATAAGAGGATTTCAGGATACGGCTAGCATGCCTAGCATGCCTGTAACCCCAAATGAAACTACTAATATTGCCTTCCAGACCCCTAAAGAAGGAATCAGGAACCCTCAGCTGGATTGCCCTGACCAAATAAAGACATTTCAGCAAAATTTTCAATTTAATAATATTTACGTGACCAATAATGGTAAGTGGCAGCTTATTCCATGATTTCAATTTAACAACTGTTACTGACAGCAACATTTCATAATTTAATTTAACGATATTAAAACCGCAGAACACAACCTTATACCTGATAGAATTGGTGCTTTAGGGGTAAAATTAAAAAGAACCCAGGTTTTACCCAGATTCAATTTGTAACCCAAAAATTCGCCATAGGTACGTGCTCCTGAAAGATCTGGTGAATGGCTGTTGCCGGATTAATGTAAAAAATTGTCTTATCATCAGCGTATGCATTCAATTTGAGTTGTCGGGCCTCAAATATCCATGGCTGTATACCTGTATTCTGAAGAAGGGACTGCAGATATCATACGCAACTCTGGCATGAGGGTTCTTATAGAGTGCCTGGAACGGTTTAAGAAAGTCCTCCTCATACCGAAAGCAGGGAGTGTAACCCATAGACTGTTCCAAACAACACGTCGAATGCCTTCTCCACATCGTGTAATATCATGCCCAAGTTCATGTTAGATTTTTTCGCGATATCAAATGCAGCAATTGCTGTATTGATAAGCTCTGTAGTGTCCCTACCAGGGACAAATCCATTCTGCTGTGGGGATACTAGTGTAATGTCGCGATATGTGATGGCGTGATTACGTCGTGACGTAGTCATACACGCATGGGCTAGTTAATAAAAGAGCAGGAGCACGTCCACGGCCAGTTGGCGACGGAGACAGCGACTTGCAATTACACCTCACTTAAGGCTCCTGTGTTTATTACTGTGCTAGGCCCCCAGCCCCAACCTGTCACGTCCACTCCAAAGTGTCGGCACTGCTCAAGTGTCCGACATAACACTGGCGACGAGGGTGGGTGTACCTTCGTGTGGTGGCGGCCGCGAGCATGCTGTGCAGCTCGTGGTGCTCGTGCCCTTCGGCTGGTGCCTGGTGCGGCCCTGGCGTGTCGCTTCCTGCTCCTGCTGCTGGTGGAGCGTAGCGCTCTGGTGCGACGGCCCGGTGTGGCCCCGAGGTGAGGCTGCTGCGAGCGGGAGCCGCTGGTCGCAAGTGTGACTCCCGTGCCTGCCCCTGACACTGCTCCTGTGCCCCGAGGGGTGCTCTGCCGGTCCGCGCGTCCCCGCCTCTCTTCAGTGTCGGCCAAGCGAGGGTGGGACAGCGCACGTGGAGGCAGCATCCAGCGCGGCACGGCCAGTGGCGTTAGAGTGGAGGCCTAGATCGGGCCGCAGATTGGCCCCTCCCACTTCCGGTCTGCATTTCCTCACGCATCTGGAGGAAAGCCCGGGAACCACGTGGGGGAAGCTTTGAAGAGCACTGTGTCCTGCCTAAGGGTGAATACAACAAGCCACACCCAGCGGGAAAGTGAAACTGAGGGAACACACCCCAACATCAGAATATAGCGCCACAGGACAGGGGTTCTTCATTCAAGGCTGCCAGCACCCCATCACTGCCATTGGTAACTCGGACACAGCAAGGTGCAGCGCTCGCCCAGGGTGTAATCTGCTACAGCGCTACAGGCACGTCACCCATCCCAAAACAGGAAGGCAGCTCTTTTTGCAGCACGCCAGACCGACGGTCTAGGGGGCGTGTACACGAGACATGTCGCAAATTCCCCCCATCGAGCCCTTCATAGTCGAAGGATCCCCGTCATCCCTGGCGCCCAAATGGAAGGATTGGGTCGACCGCCTAAAGATATTCTTTGAAGCTACTAAAATACACAAAGAACAGAAGAGAGCAATGCTGCTCCACTTAGGAGGGAAAGACATTCACAATATTGCCAAAAGACTCGTAGAGGCGACGCCAAAGAATCACCACACCTTAATAAATGCCCTAAATGCTCACTTTGAGCCCATGGCCAACCAGGACTATAAAAAATTCATTTTTCGTCAGGCCCGGCAACTTCCGGATGAGTCCCTGGACACCTACCATGCCCGGCTTAAAAATCTGGCCTCAACGTGTGGGTTCCAGGATGAAACGGAGGAGATAAGAGGGCAAATTATTCAAGGATGTGCTTCTGCCAAGCTCAGGGAACGAATCCTTGAGGAATCGGGAAAACCTCTAGCAGAGATTTTGACTCTTGGGCGCACCAAAGAGCTATCCAAGGCTCGGGCAGCTCACATGGAGGCAGCCCTCCAAGTACCAGTAAAGACGGAACCAGTCAATGCAGTCACCACCAAACCCGCGTCGAGAGGGAACAGGAAAGGCCCACATGGTGCCGCAGCGGCGCCTGCCACCACCTGTGGATACTGTGGTGGAACACCCCATCCCTCTACAGACTGTCCCGCAAAAGGGAAAAGATGCTCAGGTTGTGGGCGATTCAACCACTTCGAAAAGGTGTGTAGAGCCAAGAAATTCCGCAAGCCGCGACCAAGGGTCAACGCGGTGAGGGAGGATGACAAATCACCAAGTGACATGGACGATGATGAAGAGGAAGAGAGGGTAGTGCACAAGGTGCACATGATTGGGACCATGACCCGCAAAGCACGGCGCCTGCCCCAATGCCATCTTCATGTGGGGGACCAAGAAATCACTGCAGTGGTTGACACTGGGGCCACCATTAACATCATGGCAGCTGCCCTCCATCGTACATTACGACCCACACCTCCACTTCAGCCCTCCGCAATTGTGGTGTTTGCATATGGACAGGACACTCCGCTGAAGATCTTAGGGCGGTTCAAAACGGCAGTGACGCATGGAAACCAGAAAATCCACACCAATATCTACGTCACAGAGGATGGTCAAGGCATGCTCCTAGGATGCCGTGCTGCTGAGGACCTGGGGATTGTATCCTTCTCGTTCAGCGTGCATCAAGAATCCATACAACATCTCCTGGAGGAATTTGCGAAGTGTTTGAAGGGATTGGCAGGTTCAAAGGAAAAGAAATACACCTGCATGTAGACCCCACCGTTCAACCGGTGGCCTTACGACATCGGAGAATTGCCTTCCATCTGAGGCCCGAAGTGGAACAAGAACTAAAGAAACTTGAGGCTGCTGGTATAATTGAAAAGGTGACGGGACCACTCCATGGGTCTCACCCATTGTGGTCACTAGGAAGCCCAAGCAGCCAGGGGCGGTGCGCATCTGTGTTGACATGCGCCTCCCGAACGCCGCCATAAAGCGTGAGCGGCACATCACCCCTACTATTGACGACCTCATTGGAGAAATGGCAGGGGCCTGCTGGTTCTCCAAGCTCGACTTACGATCTGGATACCATCAACTGGTTCTCGATGAAGCGTCACGCAACATAACCACCTTCTCCACCCATGTGGGACTGAGACGCTACACCCGGCTAAGCTTCGGAGTATCCAGCGTTGCCAAGGTATTTCAACATGTCATACAAGAGTTGATTGCTGACATTCGAGGAGTCATCAGCGTCAGTGATGACATAATGATCCATGCCAAGTCCTTAGCGGAACACAATGTCCGTCTCACCCAAGTATTCCGAAGGCTGCGCGAAGCTGGACTGACGCTCCATCATGACAAATATGAATTTCTGAGAACCAAGCTGCAATTCTTTGGATATACCTTTTCCACGGAAGGCGTCAACCCAGATCCCAAGAAAGTGCGTGACATCAAGAGCGCTGTTGCCCCAGCCAGTGTGACCGAGGTCCGAAGCTTTCTGGGGATGGTCAACTACTGCGGCAGATTTATCAAGGATCTAACATCGCTCACAGCGCCGCTCCGAGAACTGACTAAGGACTCTGTTCCTTGGGAATGGGGCCCTCTTCAGGAAAAAGCTTTCAGAAACATCAAAGATGCCCTGTCGGAAGCGACTACGCTAGTTTTCTTTGATCCAGAGAAGATGACCCAAATTGCGGTGGATGCGTGCCCAGTGGGTCTGGGTGCTGTCCTGCTACAGAAGCGACGACTGGAGGAGGACTGGGCACCAGTGGCGTTTGCAAGCCGGTCCTTAACGGTGACCGAGCAAAGATACTCTCAGATAGAGAAAGAGGCCATCGCCATTCACTGGGGGTGTCGCCACTTTCACCTCTATGTTTACGGAAAACCGTTCACTGTCACGACAGATCACAAGCCATTGGTGGCCCTCTTTGCTGGGACGTCTACTCAACCTCCGCCGAGGATCGAAAAGTGGATGCTCCAACTGCAGGACTACAACTGCCGTGTAGAGTATCAGCCGGGGTCCCGCAACCCGGCGGATAATCTATCCAGGCACCCTCGAGAAGCCACGGACAAGGAGAAGGAGGATGCCGCGGACACGGAGGAATACGTTCGATACATCACTGCCAGATCCTGTCCCATTCCCCTGTCGATGCAAAGCCTAGCAGAAGCCACGGCACAGGATGAGTGTCTCCAGTGGACTAGAAGAATTCTACAGCAAGGGAACTGGCACAAAGCCAAGGAAGAGTGGAAGATCCTGACCATTCCGGCTCAAAAGATAATGGAAAGGACGAACTCACTGAAGATCCCACGGATTGTTTGCTGCGAGGGCATCATCTGGTCATACCCACTGCGCTCACCACCAGGTGTGTGCAACTTGCCCATGTCTGCCATCAGGGCATGGTCAAGACTAAATCACGTCTTCGTTCCAAGGTATGGTTTCCACTCATGGATGAGCTGGTAGAGAGCATGGTTCGGTCCTGTCCAGCCTGCCAAGTCACTGGAGACTTACCTCACCCTGCCCCGATCATAACTGAACCTCGCCCGCAGTCTCCCTGGTCCTGCGTGAGCATGGATTTTGGCAGTCTTCCAGATGGTCGGCACACCTTAGTGGCCATCGATTACTGTTCGAAATACCCGGAAGTGGAGATTGTTGGGACTCTCAGTGCCAGCGAGGTAATACCCAAAATCGAGAAGATAATGGCCACCCATGGTTGATAAAGGAACCACAGACTGATAATGGACCACCGTTTCACGGTCAAGAACTGTCTGAATACCTCACCAGTCTTGGAATACAGCACCGTCGAATCACGCCCCATTGGCCTCAAGCTAATGGTGAGGCCGAACGGTTCATGAGGACTCTCAATAAGGTCATACGAATTGCCCATGACAAAGGACAATCCATTGAATTTGCCATTTTCACCTTCCTGCGTAGCTATCGGCAGACCCCTCACACCACCACTGGGGTGGCCCCTGCCCACCTGCTGATGGGTCGGGTCGTCATGGACACCATACCTCATCCTCCTCAGTGGCAACCAGAGAGGCCCGATGATTGCCGGATTGACACGAGGCGGAAGACAGCTCATGCTCAAGTGAGCCATCGCCGCAATGCTCGAGATAGCCTGATCAAGGAAGGTGACCTAGTCCTGTTGAGAAATAGATGCCAAGGGGGAAAGTTCCAACTCCCTTATGAAAAGTTGCCCTGGACTGTGGTGAGCGTCAAGGGAACCCGAGTCGTCGCGACTCGAGGAAGAGAGACTGTGACTCGAAATATTTCCCACTTCAAATGATTCTACGCCACGGCAATGGACCCTACTGCGACTTTAATGGACCTTGCTACAACTTCCAATGCCCCCACCGTCCTGAGTGGCCCCAGTGAGGACCCTGACTTGAGCAATGTTGGGGTTGGTGAAGCTGAGGCAGAGGTGAGCCCTGACGCCCCTGCCGTGTCTGACTCTCCACCACCGGAAGAGGCTCCAGAGGTGGCTGATCCCTTGCTACCTGGTCGAGGTCTGTCCCAATACAATTTGCGGAGAAATCCTGCGCCCTCATCACGACTGCGAGGCTATATAATGTAAGACTGTTCCTTATTAACTATTTTGTTCAATGAATGCCCCTGCTGCCGAGGTGGGGAAACGGTTTCCCCTGGGACAATCAGAAGTTTGGTAACAGATAGAGCAAATACATAACGTTATGTTGTTTAAAACCTTGTTAGGGAGGAATGTAATGTCGCGATATGTGATGGCGTTACTACGTCGTGACGTAGTCATACACGCATGGGCTAGTTAATAAAAGAGCAGGAGCACGTCCACGTACCGAAAGCAGGGAGTGTAACCCGTAGACTCTTCCAAACGACACGTTGAATGCCTTCTCCACATCGTGTAATATCATGCCCAAGTTCATGTTAGATTTTTTCGCGATATCAAATGCAGCAATTGCTGTATTGATAAGCTCTGTAGTGTCCCTACCAGGTACTAATCCATTCTGCTGTGGGGATACTAGTGTAATGTCGCGATATGTGATGGCGTGACTACGTCGTGACGTAGTCATACACGCATGGGCTAGTTAATAAAAGAGCAGGAGCACGTCCACGTCGGCCAGTTGGCGACGGAGACACCGACTTGCAATTACACCTCACTTAAGGCTCCTGTGTTAATTACTGTGCTAGGCCCCCAGCCCCAACCTGTCACGTCCACTCCAAAGTGTCGGCACTGCTCAAGTGTCCGACATAACAACTAGGACCGAGATCATGGGAGCAAGGCGGCAGGCTAAAATGATAGCAATCCATTTAGCGTTAGTATTTATCAATGAGATAGGTCTATATGAGCCCATGTCATCGGCTGGTTTACCCTTTTTTAAGTAGTAATATTCCAGCTATCTTCAATTGACCCTCCAGTCTGAATAAATTGTATAACATTATAAAATTCCGCACTCTGTATTTCTCTAAATGTTTTATAAAACTCTATGTGGAGCACATCCTAGCAGCTTTACCCGAGGGCAGGGCCATAAGTGCAGTTTCAATTTCCAGGAGTGAAACTTCTGTCTGCAGATCCCATGACTGCTCATCTGTAAGGGCAGGTAGGTGGCACTGTTGAATATATCACAACCAAAAAAGAATTCCTTTCTGTGTATTTCAATTTAGGTACTAGTATATATATTATACAACAACATTTGTGTAGACTGTTGAATATATTCCCAACACTTGTCACTATCACACACTTGTGACTGGCTTTATAGCCTACAATAAAACTGAGAGAATTGTTCCAAGATGAGTTTGAGTTTAGTATAATCTACCGTCTAATCCCTTAATGACCTGAATTCTACTCTTCTTTAGTAGCTCCGCAATTTAGTATGCTAATACGCCGCATACTGAAGCTTCTTATACTTTGCAAATCTGGCGGCCACTTATTGCATCAATCTGCTTTCTGCTCGGGACCGCATCCCTAGCAGCTGTACAAATACTTGGCATTCATCATTAGTACCATGAGTAATTTTAGTGGTGTGCAATACCTCGAGTTGACGAACATGTTGACGCAGAGTATAACCTTCTTCAGTGCTAGCTCTATTTATTTTGTGCCGTGAATATATGCTTTCATAGCATCCCATACTATTGTGGGGCATGTTGATCCTCTATTAATAATAAAAAATTCCCTAAGTAAGCCCGAGGTAGACTGTATGTACTTATTATTAGTCAGTAAGTGACGAGGAAAAGTGAACCTAGGGCTTTTAAGCTTATCACCCCTCAAGTCTGGGAAAAAGTGGAAATAGATGGGATTGTGATCGGAAACAACCCTCGGACATACAGTCATTTCCATATTATTTACTAGCATATGTTTATAAAAAAACATATAGATCCTGGAATACTGTTTGTGTGGGTGAGAGTAATATGTATAGCCAGAATCGAGTGGGTAGAGAGTCCGCCACGCATCACAGATCATTAAAGGAAGTCCAAATTCTAGGTTTATGAGAAGTGGTCCTGCGGCTAGTAGAATCAATACTGTAATTCATTACATAGTTAAAATCACCCATAAAAATCAATTCCCCTGCCCAATCCAATAACTCAAATGAAAGTGCATCAGATATTTTGGGTTCATCAATGTTTGGTCCATAAACAACACACAGCACATATTTGATTGACTGTAAAATTAATTGTACCAATACCCATCTACCCCTAGGATCAGCTGCAGTTCTTAATACCTGACCCTGGAATTTTTGGAAGAAAGGACAACCACACCCAAATTGATGTAGTCGGGGATGTGCAAGCAACAATATCATAATCTAGCTGTCTGAGTAAGGCCCTATCCTTGCATGCCAGATGAGTCTCAGTCAGAGCCACCAAATAGGGTTTATAATATCTAATCTCCTCTAGGACCAATTGCTGCTTAGGCCGTACATTATTCCCTGACAGATTACAACACATACATCAAATCTGAGCCCTCTCATTCATTTATACAATATAGAAAGAACCTAAGTTACCCCATCTTAGAAAGTCAGCACTGCTGATTAAAAACCATTAACGTACATCCTGTATGAAACACTTGTCTATGACCAGTTCCTCTCACAATGACCAGTTTCTCTCAGTTTCTCTCACACCCTCCCCCTCCCTAAACCCTCCATGGATGAGCCAACCTGATAACAAAAGAGAAAACTCATTAACACCCAACTTCGCTCTTCCCTGCACACCACCCAACACCCCCAAACCATACCCACCCCGTGCTCTGAAGAAGGAATCACCCCAAAACTGGGGCCGTTGATGAAGAACAGCCCACAAGACAGCCCCATCCCATCCACCCCCTGAACCCCGCGGACCACCCCACCACTAAATAGAAAGAATACCAGAAAGGAGATTTAGCATAGACCAGACAAAAGCACAAGAGCCATAAGACATGAAGAGAAGAGATAAAATAAAAACAAAGGGGGTGGGGGTGGTATCCCAGCTTACTAGCCATACTATTTACACGATGTCAATGTTCAGAGAACACAACAAAAATCCAATCTATTTCCATGTATAATTCATCTCAAGTATGCTTATTTGTCCCCTTTATGCGATCAAGAGCCTGTGCAACATCTTCAGAGAAACACATCTGGGATCACCTGTCCTTAATCATTTTAAGGCGAGCAGGTTCTTGCAGAAGCACTTGTGCGCCGGCAGCCTTCAATGGATCTATGAACTGTCGCAGTTTCCATCTACGGTCCATTGTAGACCTACATAGATCTGACTGGGCAATAATTGACATATTGTTGACTAAGACCGAAGATGTTGGTCTGGCAGTAAGAGAAAATGGCTTGTGTCAGGAAAGAATTCCCAATATAATAGCATACCCTTGTGGAGTGGGGGGCACTACGGTTGAAGGGGAGATGAAGAGCACGCTGTATTTGTGAATCCCAGTGCCAGTCACTAAGATCTGGAAAAGCCCTGCTGAATATTTGCACCATATACTGCCTAGGATCAGCATCTTCTTCACCGTCCGGTATCCCAAAAACCCTCAGATTATTTGTCCTGTTCTGATTTTCAATGTCCTCCATCTTCGACTGGAGGAATTTGAGCTGGCTCTTGTGGATTTCTCCAAACTTAGTTGTTTTTTGCCACCATCTTCTCATTGCCAGCTACTCTTTGCTGTAATTGACTCATGTCCCTCACAAGATTGCTGATCTGCCCAGAGACCTCCTCTAGTGATTTTTGCATCTGTGCATTGTCTGCTCTTGCCTTAGCATAATTGGTCTGCGCCTCAGCCCGCTGTGTCAATAAAGCTAGAAAGTAGATCTTAAAGGTGGTTCCAACATAGCATCTTCTATCTCACCCATCAGCTCCTTAGTCATAGACAGAGGAGAATGATCTGATAATGTCCCAGAGGATATATCTGGGGGAGAGCCGATATTCAGGGTGGAATGCATTTGCTGGAGGCATTGTGCTTGTGGCTTTGAATAGCCTAGAAATGGGGCAGACAATTGATTAATGATTGATTAAACTTCCTCCTTAGAACTCACCCATTTCCTAAGTGGGCTACACTTCGCACCCTAATCACTGGCCTTGTCGAGCTGCCGATGCTTTGCAGATTGTACCGGAGGGTGAACCGTAGCTTGATCCATGGATTTTCTCTGCTTAAGCTGCCCCACTGTATTCTGGTTTTTAGATGCACACTCCCTTGGGTAGAAACAACCACTGTTTGTAGTACATGCAGCATGCTCTTCTCAGACTGCGACTCTGAGCTCACTGAAGCTAAAGCAGGTTGATGGTTATTTTCATTTTTAGCAGTTTTTTAAAATCCGCCTCTGTCCCTGTCTGAGCATGACACCACAATGTCCCCAGGTAAACTTAGCCGTGCGCTTGCTGTCCACAAAGCTGCAGCATCTACAAGGAAAAGAATAACACAGCCCAGGTGCTAGCTTCGGCCGGCTGCGACCTATGTATGGCCAGAGAACGCCATCTCAGAGCAGCGTTCAGCACGCTGTGGTGCCTCCAAGATCCTGGACTCACTGGACTTGTGTGGTGGTGGCGGAGAGCGGGGAAACACGGAGCGGATCGGAGCTCCAGGCGGACTCAACCCGCCATCTGCCTCCCACCATATTGATATGTAAAATTCAATGTCACCGGACAACAAACCGAGGTTTCTGACGGAAGCACAGGCGTGTATCTTACAATTGTAGCAGGGCTCAATCACTCAGGTAGGGCTCAGGCAGGATGTCAATTATGCAGTAGTGTTTTTATAATTCCTCAGATAGGCAGAAATGATTCATTCCATGAAATCGTTTTAGGTTTCTTTTTGTTTTTCTCTTGCTCCTGTTGTTGGGCGATTGGAGCCATTACACTTGTTTAATGTATTAGGAGGGAGGCATCAGATGTTTACCATCTTTCTGACTTGTAGATACAATATAGTGATGTGTTTCAACAATACAGCTTTTTCAAGGCGATAATGGTGGATACACGCAATATGTAGTCATTGAAATACCCAAGAAAAGTGGGATTGTACCAGAGGCCCATTGAGGGTCCGGTATCAAGGATCATCGTTCAATCGCTTTTTCAATGGAAGTTTTAATAAGTCAAAAGAAGTAAATAAAGTAATCCTCCTTAAGTAAACAAAAATCTTTGAGTCAATAACTAGCAGCAGAGCCAGTCTGATGCTTTAACCCCTTCCATGCTCATGACGAGCTGAGCTCGTCATGAGTTGCGCCGCTCGCATGCTCATGACGAGCTCAGCTCGTCATGTAACGCGGCTTTTTAGAAAAAAGATGCACAGCGCAAAAATGACCGCCGCACGCATGCGGTTAAGGTTGTGACACCAAAGTGCCTATGTTGCCCCAAAGAGTCAGTTGCTCCAAAGAGTCAGTACACAGAATGAAATAGTTATTGAGCTTGCTCACAATAAAAAAAAAATATTTTATGACCAAAGAGGAATTACATGTTTTAGTGTAAACTCTAATGTGCTTCCGATTAATAGCGCAGATATAAGCCAGTAATGTTCCTGGTATCACCCGCAACACAGTTTCCAGTACGTGTAGCCTGCATTGCACCTACTAGATATTATTTTGATTTGCATTGGGTACTACAAAATTAGCCAAAGTAGTATGGATGCACATTCGTTTAATACCACTTGTACTATTATATAAAAGCTATTGCCTCATGCCCCAAAATGTTGCTGTAATCTTACTCAGATGATCAGTGAGTTTCACCAAAGAGCATGTAAGCACAAAAAGTAGTAATTCTGCACCTCAAGGACTAGGTCTATGCACTGGTGGAAATGCACTGCTTACTGGTATTTAACTACATTCCCAGTAGCTGCAAGGTTGTGCCAGGTACATGTTTCTAGACGTACTCCTGGAAATGTCATATGACTTGTCACATCTGGTCTCTCAGAAGATGAATTTCCCATATCATATGTTGAGCTCCTATGCTTTTTTTGATGGGTCTGACATCTTACCCATTTTTCTTAACTTTGGATAGATTTATGTGAAAGACCCTGCTATGTAGAAAAATACCTTTGAACTGTTCCCTTGGAATCCAGGCCTTGCACCTCCTGGTCCACCAAGTCTGCCATATCATGTGTAGAGTGTGAAGGATCCAGACGGTGGAACATCGGACTGAAACAGTTTGTCACCACGGCCACCCACAAGGCAGGACACTCCCTCAACCCCATTTTCACAACATCCACTTCAGCCGCACCATGTAATCCCCTAGGACAGACCACCACTGTGTACAATTCCATGTCGTCAAACCCACTCTGCCCAAACCTGCACGGCGCCCCCCACGAAGGAACTGGAGTAAAGCCACTGAGAATAAACCCAACTCCACCCTCAACCACGACGCCCCACCACATCAACCGATACCAACCTTGCAGCCAAAGGACTTCACACATGGATCTCCAGCTGCACAGACAAGCTTGCACCACTACGCAACCCCGACAGACAACGCCCCAGAAAAGCCACCTGGTTCACCGTCGACCACCAAAAATCCATATGCACCTCTAGATGTCTTGAGAAGACTGGAGAAACAGCAAAATGCCAGAAGACTACACCACCTACAAGTACACCATGACGGAATACCACCAAAACATCAAATCCACCACAAGGAGCTTCATCCAGAACAAGATCCTCGCCAACACCGGCAACTCCAAGCCACTCTTCAGCATCATCCAGGAATTCACCAAGCCCCCCAGCGAAACCATGAACATCACCCCTTCCCGTGACCTCTGCAACAAGCTCGGATCCTACTTCCATCTGAAAATAAAGGCACTCTGCGACACCTTCAACGACCAGACAATCAACTCCGAATCCACTTCCTGCTCCAGCAACCCCATCCAACCCACCATCTCCTCCTGGACCCCAGTCACCATGGAAGACACCACTTCAACCATGAAAGGCTTCCACTCAGGGGTCCCCATGGACCCCTGCCCCCCACACATTTTCCACAGAGCCGCCACTGCCATCGCTCCCGAACTACGACACACCATCAACACCACCTTCAAGACCGGCACCTTTCCTGATGACTGGAAATGCGCAGAAGTCAGACCCCTGCTCAAGAACCCCTCAGCAGACCCCACCGACCTCAAAAACTACTGACCCATCTCCCTCCTCCCCTTCGCGGCCAAAGTCACACAGAAGACCGTTAATGCACAACTGACCAAATTCATCTAAGAAAACTCCATCCTCGACCTCTCCCAATCCAGATTCTGCAGCACCAAAACTGCCCTACTCACCACCACTGACGACATCCGCACCCTCCTCGACCAAGGACACACCGCAGCCCTGTTCCTACTCAACCTCTCTGCAGAATTCAACACCGTCTCCCACCGCACATTCACTGCCAGACTCCATGACAACGGCATACAAGGAACCGCCTTCGACTGGATCCGCTCATTCCTCACCGGCAGAACCCAAAAGATCAGACTAGCACCCTTCCTCTCTGAACCCACGGAAATGAAGTGCAGAGTGCCCCAAGGATCATCACTCAGCCCCACGCTCTTCAACATCTACATGGCCCCTCTCGCCACCATCGTCAGACAGCACGGACTCAGCATAGTATCCTATGCCGACGACACCCAGCTCATCCTCTTCCTCACCAAGGACCCAAGCACCACCACACGCAACTTCTAGGAAAGAATGAATGACATTGCATCCTAGATGAGCAGAAACTGCCTGAAGCTCAACTCGTAGAAGACAGAAGTCCTCGCCCTCGGACCCTCTCCCTCGGCATGGGACAACACCTGGCGGCCTACCACCCTCGGCAGCCCCCACACCCATGAACCACGTCCAAAACTCGGCATAGTACTCGACTACTCCCTCTCCATGACCCAACAAGTCAATGCCATCGCCTCCAGCTGCTTCAACACCCTCCGAATCCTCTGAAAGACCTGCAAGTGGGTCCCCCATGAATCAAGGAAGGCCATCACCCACGTGCATCACCAGCAGACTGACACAAGAAAAAAGGAACATACCCTGCCGTTTTGTATGGGTCCTGTGATAGGATCCCTAATACATATACACCGTAATTGACCAACACTCAGAGCCAAAGTAGCTTCCAACAATATAGGTTATATTCAAATCATATTATTTATTCATTTTTTGTCTTTTTTAATCTTTCTTCAAGTATATATGATTTTTCTCAGTGGAAAAGCTTTACATAAATTATTTCATACAAAATTGCATATCTAGTTGTACAACATTCTAAACAATGATATTGTTCCACACACACCGCACTCTCCTATTCAACACTCAATTCTCAGACATACCCTTTTTACTTCACATCATTCATACTATCTTTCATACAGTAAAAACAGCAACACCAAGGTACATCAGTGCCTATAAATGAAACCAGGATGGAGATCGCTTCATTAAACGAAATAGAGTGTAGGGCAGGTCAAGTTGGAAAATGACCCTCCAAGATGGAAAAAGATTTCTGCCTCAAACACAAATGACGCCAACGCGCGTTTCGGTGAATGGCCAGGTCAGGCCGCACCTTCGTCAGGGCAAAGAGGTACCGTGGTGTCAAGGACAACACCAAAAAGGGCACTAGAGGTCCACAATCGAGTTTTATTTTAATAGAGGGTCCCCTCAGCGGTCGAGTAGTGGGTGGAACACAACTTTTGAAGTTCCAAATACGGCTAACTCTGTCTGCTAGGTAGAATAGTCAGGATGTCTCGACGATCCTGCAAGGAAAGGAGCACAGCTTGCGAGGTTCCACAAATGACGAACGCCGTCTGTTAGATGTAGTTTATCACGGGGAAAGTGGTTTTAATTCTTCTAGGGCTCAATAAGCCAAGAGGTCTAACGGCGCAATGATACGCCGTCCTGCATTTTATCGATGTAACCAGAGAGGGACCCACCCGTTATAGGGGATGCCGGGTTCGTCACCAAAGTGGTAGGGGTGACGAAGTTCCACGGTTTCAGTTCCTCTCCGCTTGCACCTCCAGGGTCACAATCGCAAGTGTTTTAAAATGGGACCAGTTTCAAATCCTCTCCACTTGCATCTCCAGGGTCACAATCACAAGGGTTTTAAAATAGGGGCTTTACAGGGTCGCCATGCCGTAGGGGGATGTTCCGGGAAGGACGCCAGGGCCATCACCAGCAGATTGGACTATGGAAACGCCCTCTACGCAGGGATCAGCAATTCTCTGATCCACAAGTTCCAGACCATACAGAACACAGCAGCCAGACTCATCTGTTACATTCCTCAACACGAGCACACCACCCAACACCTACCTCCACTGGCTCCCCGTTGAGAAGCGTCACTTTCAAGACACTCTCCCATGCCTACAAATGCATCCACAACACCAGACCCCAATACCTCAACGAGAGAATCTCCTTCCATGTACCCAAGAGAAACCTCTGATCCACTGACCTTTCCCTTCAAGTTCAAGTTCAAGTTCAGAGATTTATATAGCGCACTACTCACCCAGAGGGTCTCAAGGCGCTAGGGGGGGTGGTGCTAATATTTATTGAATATCCAAGGTTTTAGTTGCTTTCTGAAGGAGAGGTGGTTCTGATTAAGGCGGAGGTTGGAGGGGAGAGAGTTCCAGGTCTTGGCCGCTAAGTAGGAGAAGGATCTGCCCCCCATGGTGGATCTATGGATGCGCGGAATTGCTGCGAGGGCTTGATTGGACGATCGTAGTTGGCGGGTGGGGGTGTAGAAGGACAGTCGTGTGTTCAGGCATTCGGGTCCTAGGTTGTATAGGGCTTTGTGTGCGTGGGTGAGGAGACGAAACGTTATTCTTTTGTTGACGGGGAGCCAGTGAAGGTCTTTCAGGTGAGCGGAAATGTGAGCTTGACGAGGGATGTCCAGTATTAGTCTGGCTGAGGCGTTTTGGATGCGTTGGAGTTTTTTCTGTAGTTTGCCTGTGGTTCCGGCGTAAAGGGTGTTACCGTAGTCCAGTCGGCTTGTGACCAGTGCGTGGGTGACCGTTTTTCTTGTTTCGGTGGGGATCCAGCGGAAGACTTTTTTGAGCATGCGTAGGATGTTGAAGCAGGATGATGAGACGGCGTTGGCTTGTCTGGTCATCGAGAGGGAGGAGTCCAGGATGAAGCCCAGGTTACGTGCATGATCCGTAGGAATGGGTGCGGTTCCCAGGGCCGGTGGCCACCAAGAGTCGTCCCAGGCAGCGGGGATGAACCTAAGATGAGGACTTCCGTTTTGTCCGAGTTCAGTTTTAGACGGCTGTTCTTCATCCATTCGGCAACTTCTTTCATTCCTTCGTGTAAGTTGGTTTTGGCGGTGTTTGGGTCTTTGGTGAGAGAGAGGATCAGCTGGGTGTCGTCTGCGTAGGAAATGATGTTGAGGTTGTGTTGTCGCGCGATGGATGCGAGGGGGCTCATGTATACGTTGAAGAGGGTGGGACTGAGTGATGATCCTTGTGGTACGCCGCATATGACTTCGGTGGCCTCTGATCTGAAAGGGGGGAGGCGGACTCTCTGGGTTCTTCCAGCGAGGAACGAGATGATCCAGTCCAATGCTTTTCCTTGTATTCCGATGTTGCTGAGGCGTTGTATGAGGGTGCTATGACAGACTGTGTCGAAGGCTGCGGAGAGGTCAAGTAGGATGAGGGCGGCAGTTTCTCCGTTGTCCAGTAGAGTGCGAATGTCGTCTGTTGCTGTGATGAGGGCTGTTTCGGTGCTGTGTTTGGCTCGGAAGCCGGATTGTGAGGGGTCGAGGGATTTGTTGGATTCAAGGAAGGCGGCGAGCTGACTGTTGACGGCTTTCTCAATGACTTTGGCAGGGAATGGGAGGAGCGAGATGGGGCGGTAGTTCTTAAGTTCAGTGGGGTCTGCTGTGGGCTTCTTTAGAAGGGCGCTGAGTTCGGCATGTTTCCAGCTTTCCGGGAAGGTAGCGGAGTTGAAGGAGCAGTTGATGACGTCACGGAGATGGGGTGCGATGATCGAGTCTGCTTTGTTGAAAATGTGGTGGGGACATGGGTCGGTTGGCGATCCTGAGTGGATGGAGTTCATCAGGCGGATGGTGTCTTCGGTGGTGATTGGGTTCCAGGCGTAGAGGTTGTTGGAGTGCTGTTTTAGTTCGGGGGTGGGTGAAGAGGGCTGGTGTTCGGACTGGTTTTTGAAGCTGTTATGTATGTCGGCGATTTTGTTGTGGAAGAATGAGGATAGAGAGTCGCAGAGGTCTTGGGAGGGAGTGATGTCGTTGCTGCCGGCGGTGTGGTTGGTGAATTCTTTGACGATGTTGAATAGTTCCTTGCTGTTTTGGGCGTTGTTGTCAAGTCGATCCTTGAATGCTGATTTCTTGGTGGATCTGATGAGTTGGTGGTGTTTGCGGGTGGCGTTCTTGAAGGAGGCCATGTTGTCAGTGGTTGGGTTTTTTCTCCAGGCTTTCTCGAGGGTACGACAGAGCTTCTTGGATTTCTTAAGGTCGTCGTTGAACCAGGGGGCTTTTTTGCTACCCTGCTTGATTTGGTGGTTTTTCAAGGGGGCTAGTTCATCGGCGCAGTGGGTGATCCATTGTGCGATGTTGGTGGCTGCTTGGTTTGGGTCCGATGATTTGGTAGGGGGGTTTTGGTGAAGCGATGTGAAGAGCTGGTCGGTGGTAATTTTGTTCCAATTTCTTCGGGGAATAGGTTGTGGGGGGTTGTGGGTCGTGGTCTTATTGTAGTTGAAGTGAACGCAGCTGTGCTCCGTCCAATGGAGAGCTGTGGTGTGATTGAAGGAGATGTGCTTGCTGGAGGTGAATATAGGGTCGAGCGTGTGTCCGGCAAGGTGGGTGGGGGTGTCAACAAGTTGTTTGAGTCCGAGATTGGCCAGGTTGTCCAGGAGGTTGGTGGTATTGCTGTCGTTTTTCTTTTCCAGGTGAAAGTTGAGGTCTCCCAGTAAGATGTAGTTCTCGGAGGGGAGGGCATGTGGGCTGATGAAGTCAGTGATGTCTTCGCTGAATTGTGTACGGGGTCCTGGTGGTCTGTAGATGAGGGTGCCTCTGAGTGTGCTCTTGGGGTCGGTGTGGATCTGGAAGTGAAGGTGTTCGGCGGTAGCGCAGATATCGTCGGAATTGGTCGTGATGCGGATGTTGTTTTTATGGACGATGGCAATGCCTCCTCCTGTTTGCTTGGTGCGGTCCTTTCGGATGATCTTGTAGTCGTCCGGAGTGGCTATGGCGATGTCGGGCGCTGATGAGGCGTTCATCCAAGTTTCTGTGAGAAAGGCGACGTCCGGCGATGTGGTGTCGAGTAGGTTCCAAAGTTCAATGGCATGTTTGTGGACCGAGCGGGTGTTGAGCAGGATGCACTTCAGGTGGTTAGTGTTGGAGTTCTGTGTGGAGTCTGTGGATTTGGTGTGGATCCTGGTGCTGTCGAATTGGCAGGAGAGGCAGGTGAAGGGACCATGGGTTTGACCCGGGACGGCTTGGTTGCAGTTTGGGAGTCGGCCGGGATTAAGTGCTGAGAGGGTTGCGGCGTCGTACGTTATGGGGGTGGATTGTTTTTTGCGGGGGCCAGGGGGTCTGGCGCTGGGCGCGGTCCAGGCGCGGACGGGCGTAGACGGGCTTACCTTTGGCGCGCCTTCGGCGCGCATGGGGAGCGACCGCTGCGCGTGAACGCTGCGCGCATAGGCATCTGTCATATATGGATGGTGGAGGGGGAGGGGCGAGGGAGGAGCAGCTGGGAGGCGGGGGGCGGGGTGGAGAGCCAGGCAGGTCGGCACAATAACAAACAACAAAATGGATGGCTGCGAGCCAAAAGTGAAAGAGGATTGGGGCACAAGTAATGAAAACGCGAACAAAATGGCAATGGCGCCGGCACAATCAGGCACAAGACAAATAATTAGGCAAAGGCAGCACAGCACAGTACAATGATATAGAGAGCGCACTTTCGCACTATAGCGCTGTTATACAAATAAATGTGCAGTCAGGCACTACTGGTTTCGTGAGCAATGCGAGCTAGCAGGTATTAATTTTGCAGTCTGGTGCTATGATACCAATCAGCAGGGAGCTGGGAGCTGGGAGCAGCGTGAGGAGCGACCGCTTCTGATTGGATCAGATCGGATTGCTGAAATCTCATGCATTCAAAGAGCCAGACAGGTGGAAGAACCTTCTCCTACATCGCAGCCAAAAAATGGAATGAGCTCGAGCTCAACATCAGACGCGCCTCCTCCCTGAACATCTTCAGGAAGATGCTCAAGACCTGGCTCTTCGACTGAATTGAGCTGCTCACCCACCCCAGTGCCTTGAGACCCTCACGGGTGAGTAGCGCGCTAACAATTCCCCTGATTGATTGATTGGAAAACATTTGAAGCCATGTGGCTCTATGCTCTGCTCTTCTGTTCCCAGGCTTTACAAGGGAAGAAAGTAGAATTCTCACTTATAAGGTTTACAGCGCATCCACCACCACCTCTGTTGAAGTGGCCTTGCCTGGATTACACAGTGTAGAGGAAGAATAGGTTGGTTCTTCTTTGGTCCATTGCTTCTGAAAGTCTATCCTTTTGGGGAATTTGAAACTGGCCCTGCTAAATATATGTGAGAAAACTTTTGTTAGAGATGATAGTGCTTCCTCCATCATTGTATTGTTTGGCTGTATTTGCCCAGGTCCCTCACACAGGTCTTGCTGAACAGATTCCCCATCTATTCCCAGCCCATGTCCGAGGAGACTACTCTCCCTATTTAGGTTCCAATGTGAATATCGCACAGTTTGCATTTCCATGCAAGCTGATGGCCCGCCGAGCCCAGCATGAGGAATCTGTGGGTCAGTGGGCTCCCCAGACTCATTCACTGTTCCAGACAGTTCCATTATCTTTGTCATTAACCCCCACAAATCCAAAAACCTGGGGTATGGTTCCCACTCAGCCAAGTGGGGATGTCGGATGTCCTCTGGATTAAACAAGTCCAAAGCAAGTTTCTGGACTTCAGGGGGAATTGCTGGCTCACTTGTGAGCTTTTCCAGAGCCCCCTCAACATGATGCCAGTCCCACACTCCATCCTGCACAATGGTGTGGTTGGAGAGTTTTCTGTCTTAATCCCAGGATCTTCAGCCCCTGGGGCTTTAAGAGATGCCCTTCTGCACCCTCGAGGTGAGTGCATTAGAAGCACCCACTGACCTCTAAATGTTCACTGTGGTATAAATCAGACATCTTCATGGCCCAATGTAGCCCTAAAGCAAAAACTGGGTCAATGCCATGAGAATCCTGTTACTTCTTTGCACTATGTGGTAGCCATTGGAATCCTGTATGCCTTCCATCAGTAGTCCTCCATGTGGTAGCCATGGTCCTCAGCTGCCTTGTCGAATAGACTTACCTAGAGTTTACACAAGCGTTCAACCAGATGTATTTCAACTACTCCCCAACTGTGATAGGGTAATCAATCACTTAAGTACTTAAGTGAGACGACCTCCTCTGAAGGCTTCAGAAACCAGACCTGAAGCCAGCATCATCATCTGACACAAGATGGCCGGACGCACTAAGGTTGGGTATAGAAATGGAATGAGAGTACCAGTGCGTCTCTGCACTGTCTCTTTGAGTTGTCTGTACACGGAGGCACCATTGATACCCGCTCTGCCGGCTTGCTCCGCCTGTTCACTGGCCATGGCCAACGCTTCTACTAAGGACCACCATGAACAAGCTTATTAATGGGGCGAATAACTGAAAAAGGGGCTTCTCAGTTCATGGGGCTGACTCCAGCCCCTGCAAGGGGGAACCTAACCCTGAATAGAACAGGTGGGTGTAAACAGGCAACTTTCCAAATTTCCCTTCATCACATAGGCGAAATAGTAACATGTTCGGAATGCATATTTAAAGAAGCTATATTGGAAAAGGTAAAGGAAGTATGTATCTCGGCTTCCTCAAGTAGCATAGAATGAGGCTGAAGGGAGATTGTGGGGCCATAATATGTGCTTTCACTTTTATGATCAGTTGACTTTAACCATATTATTTGTGGTTTCAGCCGATTGATTAATGGGTATTGTAGTTGGTTTTATTCTGTCTGCTATAAGTAGTATAGGAAGGCCATAAGACTAATCCTCGCCTCCAGTCCTGACATAGACTTCAAAACATAGTAATCTGATCTGAGTAAAGTTTCTGGTCTGGGGTTGCTTGTGTTCCGGTTCAGAAGGGACCTGGCATGGAAGCTAGGGCTGGACCAATCCTATTGAGGCAGGACCGAGGATGATTTGCATATAGCTGGGTTCAGCCTGAGGTGGTTTGGTGCCAAAAAAGCAATGGGCTGGGATGCGGCCCGAGTAATTACCAGTGGGTGAGATCAATTTGAGCATTCCACCCATCACTCTCTTTGTATTCCCGAGTAGAGCTTAAAACTCCTTTTTGTGAAGTAACCTGCGTTCAGGACAACCGTTCGGGATGTCAGCGGAATGTGAATACTCACAACTGACATATGCTGGACCAGGGTCTTGTGGTTTATTGCTGGAGCAGTATTCAACGTTCAGTACCCCTTGTGTTGCAGTAGCTGTAGAAGGATCATGTGGTTCCACAGTAAGGGCCCATTAGGATGTAGGGCAGATAGCCACAGTGGTGGTGATCCGCCCTACATCCTAGCCCACCCGCCACCCATTTCCCCCACCACATTAGTATGGCGGGGGGACCGCGGTGGACGGCAAGACCGTCCGTCGCTTTTCCGCCCAGCCAACAAGTTGACCGGGCGGAAAAGGGTTTAATATGGTGGCGGTGTCTGTTAGACACCGCCAAGCATATTGTGATGGGTGCGGAAAGATGCCTTTCTGTGGCAGCAATGCAGCAACGGAAAGGCATGTGGGAATGGCCTGCGGGGGCTCGTTGCGGCCCCCCAGGTACTCAGGGGGTGGGGGGTGCACATGGGGGGTACCTATGGTACCCCCCAGCAGTGCCATGCACAACATGCCTTCCTGGCATTGTGGCGGGCGGTGGTGAGTGCACCGCTCGCCACAATGACAGAAATGTAGGGTGCGCCCGCTACTGTGGCGGGCGCATCCTAATTGCCCCCACGGGACCCCCGCCCTTAAGGCGGGCGGTCCTGTTTCCCGATAGGATGGCAGGTGGACAAAGTAAATGTAAATGTAAATGTAGTAGTACTTGTATAGCGCACGAAGCACCCATGAGGGTATCTCGGCGCTTGTACGCATACCACTATGGAACCCTTCCTGGATTTTCCCTGTGAGGTGCCCACTCCTGGGCACCCCCAAGGTGAAGCCAGGCATCCTAGCGTTGTTGGGTCCATCTGTCATCGTAATGACCCCCTAAGTGTGGGATTTCATCTGGTCACTGACACTGCAGTTTTTGGCGCATACAGCATACTCGCTGCTTCAGATATCCATTTCTGATTTCAATCCCCGGATATGAGTCGAGCTCCTTGAATTTAGCGCTTTGTGTCATTTAAAGGTTCCTATTTTGGACTCAACCTCAGAACACTCATTTCCCTTCGCCAGCCGGGACGGAAGTATAACCGGCATAGAGTGAAGCCTTCTCGCTCGGCTCCACTCCCAGGTCCCTAGTCCTGGACTGAATTCAACCTAAGAATACATACTCCACTTCACCAGCCAGGACGGAAGTACCACTGGCAGAGAGATTACCTTCTCTGTATATTTTGTCAGAAGCCCTGAAGAAGTCGTGGGGTACTCCCCCAGACGAAACACGTGTTGGCTTGGCATCGGTTCTGGATTAAAAAGAAAAAGAGAGAATACTACTCATGACTATTCCTCGTTATTTCCACTGTATAAATACAATACTGTGCTTCCATTTTTAGACAAGATATAATATAGGGAAGTGACCTAAAGATACTGTTCACGTGTACACAGGTTTGTTGTTTTGGTCCCGCAGTAAGTGTGTGATGTCATCTGCGTTTTGTGCATGCAGGGACTCCAAGACAGAGACCAAGCTGTAGTGAAGGTTTAATTCTAAGAAGGTTCAGGAAAAGGGTTGAATGATTAATCTTATTTTGCTGTTCCTAATAGAGATGAGCAAGGGTTGTGCATCTCATCGGTGGCTAATGCATATGTTTCATTGATTCTTTATTGTACCTTTTCTTTCTGATAACCACCAGTATCATCCCAGCGAAAGGGAACTCTGATGGGTGTTGCTCTGCTTTACAAATAAGATAGTAGGATGTCAATAGATAGGAAGTAATTGTCTGTCTGGATTTATTAGTTGTAAATGTGAGTTTATTACACACAGTTGTGTGAGTTTATTATTTGTAGGTGCAGGTTTATTATTCATGTGACATTTTTACTCATAGTGGTAAGTGTGAGTTTATTACTTAACATTGTAAGTGTGTGAGTCTGTTACTCATTGCTGTAAATGTAATTTCACAGACAGCTAGTCTTCAGCAACCCTTGTCATCTAATCTTATGATAACCACCAGTATCGTCCCAGCAAAAGGAAATCCTGATGGGTGTAGCTGTGCTATACAAGTTAGATATATAGGTATACATTCATCATATGTCTGGGTATATTAGTACTAAATGTGAGTTTATTATCAGTGGTAAGTGAGTTTATTACCCACTGTTGTGTAATATTCATATGTGTGACATGTTTACTAATAGTTGTAAGTGTGAGTTTATTAGTCGTAGCTATAGCTATAGGCTTATTATTCGTTTGTGTGGCATTTTTACTCATTTTAAGTACGAGTGTATTACTCATAGTTGTAGGTGTGCGAGTTACTCGTACCTTTAAATGTAGTCGCACAGACCTACCTCCCAGAATGCTCCAGTATAGAGGTGGTTTGATGGCCTGCTCCATTGTCACACTTCGCCCTTCTACTGACATGTCTGATTACTTTCTTAGGAGCAACTGGAGCTAATAACATCTTATTTGATACAATCGCTCCTCATCCAACTGTTTTATTTGAGGATTAAAATTACCCCCTTCCGTTTGTCACAGTCACAGTAGATTGTATGACAGAATATCAAGAGACAGAAAATCGTCCTACAAAAATATCGACGCAAATATATCGAAGTCAAGAATATGGACATCCTATCTACATTATGGTAAGTACAAAAACATCAAAAAAATAATATCAATCTCAAAAATATCGTTGTTAAAAATATCGTTTTTTTTAAAGTTACAAAAATAATGTAAAATAAAATAAAATATATATATAATTAAAATACATAGTTACAAATATTTTAAAATGTTTAAAAATTATAACTAATATATATAATGTAAAAATAAATTAAACATACATATAATATATATACTTACTTATTAATATGTTTTATTCATTATTTTATTAATTTATAAATTGTTCTTATCAATTACAAATACATCTCTACACATAAAACAATATTATAAATAAATAAAAAAATATAACAAATTAAAAAAATTACAATTATTTTCAATACTTTTAAAATTAATTATAAACTCCATTAACTAAAATAATACAAAAAAATATTAGATAGCGGAGGGGATAAAGTTACTATTCCAACTCCAAACAGTGCAACAGTAGTGAAAATGTTCAATAGTGTAGCGGTAAAAATTACTATCCCACTATAATGAGTGCAACAGTAGGAAAAGTGTTGGATAGCGTAGGGGTAAACATTCCTAGTCCCACTCCAGTGAGTGCAACAGTAGGGAAAGTGTTGGATGGCGTAGGGGTAAAAATTACTATTTCCACTCCAGTGAGTGCAACAGTAGGGAAAGTGTTCGATGGCGTAGGTGTAAAAATTACTATTCCCACTCCCGTGAGTGCAACAGTAGGGAAAATGTTGGATAACGTAGGGGTTAAAATTACTATTCCCACTCCAGTGAGTGCAACAGTATGGAAAGTGCTGGATAGTGCAGGGGTAAAAATTACTATTCCCACTCCAGGGAGTACAAAAGTAGGGAAAGTGTTGGACAGCAATAGAATTAAAATTACAATTCCAACTCCAGTGAGTGTAACAGTGTGTAAAATGTAGGATGGCATAGGGGTTAATTAAACATACTTGTTAATTACATTTTTAAAACATATTAATAATTAATTGACAGAAATATTAATAATAAATACCAATAAAATGTAATAAATATTTCCTTAAATAACATTAAATTACTTCCCACCCTATTCCTCTATAAACGCACAACCCACTACACAAAAAATTTAACAAAAATATTTAAATTATCAATCAATCAATCAATACAAATTAATTACCAATTAATAATTAAATAACAATAAATTATGTATACCAATTAATAAAAATGTAAATGTACTTAATTATAATACATTACTTCCCCACCCTACTCCCCTATAAGCGCACAATCCACTACACATAAACAAATAACACAATTAATGTATTTGTAAATTAATCAATGAATAAATAGTGATTTCCAATTAACATTTAATTAACAATAAATTAATAATCAATACCAATTAATAAAAATTAAAATCTACTTAATTATAATAAATTAATTCCCACCCTATTCCCCTATAAACTCACAACCCGCTACACATAAAAATGAACACATTTAATTATAAATTAATAAATTAATACAAATTAGTAACCAATTAATAATTAATTAACAATAAATTTATAATCAATAAAAATTAAATACAAATATTCATTCATTAATTACAATTAAATTACTTCCTACCGTATCCCCTTATAAACCCACAACCCGCTCTCATACTAAAACTCAAAATTTACTTTAAAAAAATTACTAATTTCTAAATATTTAATATATATATATTTAAAAATAATTAAAAGACATTACAAAAAATGATAAACACATACATATAAGTCACATACTAGAATACATAACACTGATATAAATATCGATAATAATTACAACAATATTTTTGCTCACAATGTTAATTACTTCGATATTACTTACTTCGATATAAAGAAAATCGATATTACTTACCTTAAGGTCAATATTCCGGTCAACGATATTCTTGACTATGATATTCTATCCCTACAATATTTGAAACTCGATATTAGTGTAGGTCGATAAAAAAAATTCGATATTATGACTGCATACCAGTCACTGTATAGAGGCAGGAAGCATGCAGTAACGGATTTCATGGGATCTTTTTTCTGAGGGTTCATGTCTAGTGGGTTTTAAAATGTTGGTGCTGATAATATTCAACCTAACTCTTGTCATCGCCTCTAACTTGACATCCTTGGAAAATTAAAGATTTTCGTCGCAAAGATGGGATCTTGGATTTAACAACCTATTGACTAGAAGGTAAGTCTGGAACAACAATAGAATCTTAAACAATTGGTCGTCAATTGGCTAGTGGATGAGGATTGACTGGATATCCCAGGTGAGACAGTATCACTCACAAGGTTGTCATCTTCAATCAACACTACTTTGGCATCATCTAATTTAATCTCCATAGAGTTATTGATTATGGCAAAGCCCTGCAGGTGAGCCCCAGCTTCTATCATTTTCTTTAGTCTTTTCCTTGAAGTTCTACCAACAGACTTAGGGCCCGATGTAGGTAAATGTAATTTACCGACTCTAAAATACCGAATTTTACCGATTCGGTATTTTAGAATCGGTAAATGCTATGTAGATAAAAAATCTGTATTTTTTACAGATTCGGTAAAATTCGGTATCTGTCATTCGGAATTTACCGAATCGGTATTTACTGAATCGGTATTTCCCATTCATTCCTATGGGCCTTTTGGCCCATAGGAATGAATGGGAAATACCGATTTGGTAAATACCGATTCGGTAAATACCGCATCGGAAAGCAAGTAAAACTGAAACTGAATCAGGCAGCCAATCAGGTGCTACCACCCTCCCCCTCCCTACCAGGAAGTGGCTACACAGGCAGCTGCAAGTAATTAGAAGGTTCTGGAGAGGCAGTTGGAGCTGAGCTGAGTGCAGGAGCCACAGAAAAAGTTTTGCAATTTTAAATTGTGAAAAAGGCAAGCAGCAGTGAAAAGGAGCAGCCAGAGAAGAAGAGGAAACTAAATTTCAGCTCCATGGAGCTACAGGTCCTTGTGGAGGAGGTAGTGAAGGAACACCAGAATTTATTTGGCAAGCTGTCCCTGACTGTGCCTGAATCTGCCAAGAGAAAGATTTGGCTGCACATTCAAACAAAGGTTAATGCTGTTGGAGTGACTCTAAGGGACATAGAGGACCTGAAGAAGAGGTGGTATGACCTCAGGAGCCTGACCAAGAAAAAACTGTCTGAAATCCACAAACAGGCAAACAAAACTGGAGGAGGGAAGAACCGTGCACCCCCCTGACTGACCTGGAGAAGCTGGTGGGGTCCACCATTGAACCTGAGAGCGTCTGTGGACTGGGAGATGCAGACAGCTCAGCCAGAGCTGCAACCAAAAAAGGTAAGATGCATGCACAGCAAACACCCCCACCCCATCAGGCTTCCCTTTTCTCCATGTGGCATAGTTAACCCCAGTCCAGTAGAGGTTGCACTATACAAGAGCAATGCATCATGGGACATGTAGTCAGTAAATGAAAGACCATGTCATTCAGCACAGCCAGCATAAAGTCAGGCAACTCATGTCAGACATAATGATGCGCAGGCAACATATAAAGTGTTTAAGTGTGAAACAATTTAATTGTAGTGGTTGTGAGGCAGTAGCACTGAGCTAATGTTCGTTTATATGTCCACAGGCGAGACCTCTCGCAAGCACACCAGGGAGACGGAAGGCACGGCACTAGAGAGGGATGAGAGCCAGGATCCAGGACCAAGTGCAGGGAATGTCACAGAGGACACAGGTGCACCAAGTACACAGCCACCATCCCAAGACACAGAAATGGCGCCTCAACTGCATGCGCCCCCAGAAGGTTCAGGATCCCCTCTGCTACTGTCCTCACCTGAACTGCCCGCATCACTACCTCTGACACAAAAGAGCAGGAGGCATGTAGTTGCCCCACTAGTTGAAATGGAGTTATCAGCAGGTGACATGGAGGGGGATGACACACAAACCATGGCAGGTGAAGGTAGCCCTGCAACACAGCAGCCCACTGCAGAGGTTGCCCGTACAGCTACCAGACGCCGCAGGCACAGACAAAGCATTGTACAAGCACACGTTCAGGGTCCCATTGTCTTCCGTGGCCTTGAGGGGAGCATGGTCAAAATCCAGAGGATGCAGGGGAAGGCCATCCAGTCTGTGCAACGCCAGATGCGGAACCTAAACACACATATGGAAGGAATAGGGAAGGGCATTAGAGAACTGGTAGATGTGAACAAAGAGATGACACAATCGGTGCAACTGCGGTGCACCAAACTGGACAAGGACATGGCAGCTAGACGCAAGGAGAGGCAGCATGCGCAGCAGCAAAATAAAGCTATTAACCGCCTAGCCACAGCCACTTCCTTGCTATGCAGAAGATGCATTAACATGCAGGATGGACTCACACACAACAGCATTGAGGTGTCTAGGGGCATTGCTAGTTTGACAAGTGCTGTAGAGGTGCTGGTTAATTCTCAAACAGCACAAACTGCTGCTCTGGATGCACCAGAAAGTGAGGAAAGCACCAGTAGAAGCAGCATGACAAGCCCCCTTGTTGTGGAGACACGGTGGAGCAGCAGGCGCCATGGTGAGCCAGCAGCCCCAACGCACAGTGAAGAGAGCCAGCCACCCACATCTGGCACTGGTAGGCGTGGCATAAATGACTTGCTCAGTTAATGGGGAAGTAACCCAGGACTACCATTATTGCCTGGATGATGTTTATGTTGCACATTTGTGCTTTTGACCACCTGCGTAGTGACAAATATTAAACTACTTTGGGTGCATACTCAACCTGTCTGTGTCTCTTTACTTACTTAAAAGTAGTTGCGTGTGATCTCTTCCCGTCTGTGTTTGCCATCTGTTGGTGTCACAACTCCAGCTGTGTTGGGTTCAGGCACTGCTTGTTCGTTATCATGGTCCTCATAATCAGATAATTCCACCTTGGTGCCTATCTTCATGGCAAGGTTGTGCAACATTGCACAGGTTGCAATCAGCTGGCAGCAGGTGACTGGTGTGTACTGGCGTGCCCCTCCACTTTTGTGGAGGCAGCGGTGCCTGCTTTTCCACAGCCCAAAGGTGCGCTCCACAATGTTCCTGGTAGATTTGTGTGCCCTGTTGTATCTCCTCTGGCTGGGGGTTGAAGGGTTGAGGTAGGGAGTAAGGATGAAAGACCGGACCCCATATGCACTATTCCCCTATTTGTAAAATGAAAAGACATTACTCACATGCACACATACACATAGATCTGCAATATGTATCAAGGGAGTGTCACACAGTGTTTTACCTAGCAGGTATCCTTCGCCAAATTCCTCTGCTTTCAGGCGTGTGTAGATACCACTGTTTTGAAAGATGTATGAGTCATGGGTACTTCCAGGAAACTTGGCAACTATGCCCGTGATGATGTACTTTGCATCACAGATCACCTGTACATTTATGGTGTGGGTAGACTTCCTGTTCCTATAAATGTACTCTGTGGCAGCAGGTGGACATATTGGTATGTGGGTGTCATCAATACAGCCAATGACGGGGAAATGTGCCATTTGATAAAAATCTGTCTTGGTCCTGAGCAGTTCTGCGTGGGTTGCAGGGAAACTGATGTAATAATGCATTCTCTGCATCATGGCCTCTAGGAATTTCCTAAAAAAACGGGCAGGCAGCTCTGGGACACCCCACCTACCGCAGCAACCACACTCTGGTAACTCCCAGAGGCAAGCAGGTGTAGGCTACACAGCACCTGCACATGGGGTGGGATGGCGTGCGCCCTTGGGGTTGGGTGCTCCAAAAGTGGGTGGAGGTCCCTGAGCAGCTGCAGGGTGCTTTGGGGGTGTAGCCTGTACCTTTGTAGGATCTCTGGCTCAGTCAGTTGGAATAGGGTGATTATCTTCCTGTAGACCTGCTCCTCCCTTCTCCAGACCCTCTCTCCTTCTGCCTGTAGCCATAGCCGCCTCGCAATCACGTAGTATGCCGCCATTCTGGTCAAACTGTTGCATTTTCGGCCCTTTTTTATGGCCTGCACCTGGTTACCACCTGATTTCAATCCATGGTAAATACAGACTCTTAAATACCGAATTTCATGCAAATTCAGTATTTAAGAGCTTACCTACATCTCAATAGTCATTTTTACCATTTCTTATTTACCAAATCGGTAAATTTACCGATTTGGACGTTTTTGAGGCCCCTACATCTCAAACACCACATACCGGTCGGTAACGGCCGAAATTCGGTATTTTTGGCCATTACCGACCGGTATTTGGTTACCTACATCGGGCCCTTTGTTCTTGGTGTAGGATTGAGCTACCAATGTAGTTGAGTCTGTAATCTAAGATGGCTGTGGGGAGGCTTCTCCTGGCACCCTCTCTACCAAGGTTCCTTCTCTGATCAGGTGCACATGGCATCCTGGATGTTTCATTAAGGTGGATAGTCAAAGCATGAGAAAAGTATTACAGGTAAGTAATTCAAAGTGACTTATTACTAAATTCTAATGTGATTGTTGAGTAATTGTAGGTATTGCGTTTCCTTGCAGTTGCCCCTCAAACAATGGTTTCACGAAGAAAGAATGGCGATCGCACCTTTCTGATCGGCTACGCGTATGGATTTTATCCCAGAGAAATTGAGGTGAAATGGGTCAGGAATGGTGTAGCGATGCCCTGCGAGTCGAGGGAAATCCTACCAAACCCTGACGGAACCTACCAGGTCCGGACAACAGTGGAAGTTCTGGAAGGAGATGATGAGAAAATGTACAGATATGAGGTGTATCACAGCAGCCTGCCGGACACTGTGACCGTGATGTATGGTTAGTACACTTTGGTCTGTAGCGGGTGATGGTGACGATGGTGCACATATTAACTTTGCATGGTCCCCGGTTTGAATTTATCCTGTTATGGGCACCAAGCCCAACCACACAAGTAGGGTACAGTTTTTATGGGGGTATTTGTGGAAATTCTGAGTGGTGGGAATTTTGTGGATCACCATAGATTTATATGTTTCCATCACAGAAGTATGAGGAAAAAGTGTGATTTCAGCCAAATACTGAGATTTGCCGGGCATTCTAGGTAACAGAAACCTAGTGGGATTCATGCAGGTCATCTCATCCTAGACTCCACTGGGAGTCTAGTTTTCAGAAATGTCTGGAATGGTTAGGGTTCCCTGGTTGCTAGCTGAGCCCCAGCCCGAATAGTGAAGCCATTCAGCACAGTAAGTGAGAGAAAATTCCTCCCCTCTGCTGGTCCATATGTGAAAACTACACCCAGAGCAATCTAGATTTACGTCTGCTTGCCATAAATACAGGGTTTATATAGGCGGGCATAGAGACTGTCTGGGTGTTAGGAGTGGGGTTGCGGCCCAATGCCTGGGTGGGCAGCCCTCACTCCACATGACTCCCCTTAAACATATGACATATATGTGTGTGTATGTACATACATGTTCATAGCATGTATGGCTGTAGAGACTCATAATATGCATACTCCTGCCAGAGCAATATTATTATTAATATCTTATTCAAGAACAAAATACAGGAGAGGGTAGGACCCAGAAAAGAGAAGGTACACTTTACAATATTCAGAGAGCAGAGAAGATAAACATAAATAAAAACATATATATTGTAGTCCAGAAAGCTGCAGACTCAGGCAATTTCAAGAAAAGAGAGGGTAATGGCAGGACTGATAAGTCGAAATCACTAATGTAGCTGGAGAAGTAGTTGTGAGTGTAATTGAGGAAAACAGTATCTTATGATCTGGGAAAGAAATGTGTTCATAAGGAGTTCTTTGATTTATTTCTTGAAGGATACAGTTGAGGAATTCATTTTGACTTCAGGAGGCAATGTGTTCCAGATTCTCTGTGAAATCCCAGACAAAGATCAATTGCAAGTTTTCTTCTCGTGGAATCTCTGATGTTTCAGAAGATACCCATTGCCACTGCAGGATTCCTTGTGTGCGGACGGGCTTCGTTGTGTTTCTGGCCCTCAGCGCCCTTCATCTGTGCAAGCAACTCGCCGGACCCGCTGCGCGGGTCCCGCAGCGCACTAGACCTTGCGAGAGTTGCCAAAGAGGAGGGGCTGCTCTCACCTGCTACGAGCGTCGCCTGATCGGGGCTGCGAGCTAGGAAGCAGGGACTCCATTGTCCAGGAGTCCCTGCGAGCCCAATCACCAGCACCTGGGCTGCTCTCCCTGATCGCCACGCCCCCCCGCCTACGGATGTAAAAGTGGACGCCTGGAGCTGCCCTACGGGATACCTATTGCCACTGCAGGATTCCTTGTGTGCGGACGGGCTTCGTTGTGTTTCTGGCCCTCAGCGCCCTTCATCTGTGCAAGCAACTCACCGGACCCGCTGCGCGGGTCCCGCAGCGCACTAGACCTTGCGAGAGTTGCCAAAGAGGAGGGGCTGCTCTCACCTGCTACGAGCGTCGCCTGATCGGGGCTGCGAGCTAGGAAGCAGGGACTCCATTGTCCAGGAGTCCCTGCGAGCCCAATCACCAACACCTGGGCTGCTCTCCCTGATCACCACGCCCCCCCGCCTACGGATGTAAAAGTGGACGCCTGGAGCTGACCTACGGGATACCCATTGCCACTGCAGGATTCCTTGTGTGCGGACGGGCTTCGTTGTGTTTCTGGCCCTCAGCGCCCTTCATCTGTGCAAGCAACTCGCCGGACCCGCTGTGCGGGTCCCGCAGCGCACTAGACCTTGCGAGAGTTGCCAAAGAGGAGGGGCTGCTCTCACCTGCTACGAGCGTCGCCTGATCGGGGCTGCGAGCTAGGAAGCAGGGACTCCATTGTCCAGGAGTCCCTGCGAGCCCAATCGCCAACACCTGGGCTGCTCTCCCTGATCGCCACGCCCCCCCCGCCCATTACCTCCCCTATTTAGGGAAAGCATCATCCCCGCTGCGCGGGAGCGCCCGGGGCGCAAGGGCGGGCCGTTTGAGGCCGTTCGAGGACGAGAGAGACCAGACCGGGCCACCCCCCTAAATTTTCACCCCTGAGAAATCCATCTGGACATTGTATGTACCGTCCTTATACTGAGCCTGCACCCGCAACCTCTCAAAAATCCTAGCTCTATCGTTTTATGCTTAAACAAGCTATTAACCTCCCCGCACTGGTCAAAATAGAACAATGGTACTAACTAGAGGAAGTAAATCCAAGGTATTAGGGAGCGGGGGCAAACTATTAGAACCCATGGATGATTTTATTACCAAGGCTAACTTATTTATCGATCAAAGTATCACCTTGATGGAAGGTAGGGTGTCCTTGGACCTAGAACACGCTAAGAGATCTTCCATGGGTCATCTAGCGAATGCAAGATCCCCTGTAATACACAGTAATCTTGGGGAAGGGATTCTCTGTGAGGGTAGGTGTAGTCTACCAAACAATGTGGATTTGTCGGTCTCCCAGCTGTCAGTCTCCCAGATAAGCTCCGATATAGAAAGGACCCCAGAGCTTCCTCCCCAAATTACACCGGATGACATAAGGCAAGCAAGAGGGAGGAGGGAGGGTGCCATAAGCAAAAGAAAAAATTACCAGAAAAGTTCCAACACTATAGAGACCGGAGATATGGCTAGCATGATAGAGAACGCACTTCTCAGTTCGGATCAGATACCAGTCATTCGACCATAAAACACTCTGTACATGACTCTTCCAATCTTATCAGCCTAGAATCCCCCATCCCTATACCCTGTAGTAACGAAACGACTGCTAGTAATAACTCACAGCTTCTAAGTAACATCAAGGACATATTGAAATCTTTACTTGAGCCAGTAGAAGCAAGACTGGTGCACATAGAGAACCAGTTATCCAACCTTGCGAAATACATAAAACCAATGCAAGTCCCGGGAGAACAAAAAACGGGGGGAAATAAAGCCAAAAAACAGACTCTTCCCAGTCACCCAGCTCCACAAAATAAGGTACCCATATTGCCAAATTTAACACCTAAATCAACAGCTCCCGAAATAACAAATAACAACAGAGCTGCGAAACTCCCCACTAATGCTGTCATAACTCTCTCACAGGGCAATTCACTGGTAGTATTAGTACCGGCGCCCAAAACACTGGCACCTAAGACATTGGCGCCCAAAAAATCGGTGCCAAAAACTATGGCGCCTAAAACCCCGGCAACTAAAACTCCGGCTCGTAAAACCCAAGCTCAAAAAAACCTGGCCCCAGTATCAAACAGAGGTGGCCCCAGAGGACCTCCTGAAGGTAGACTCCCTGTTGAGATGCTATCGGAAGCATCTCCCTTTGTGGTAGTAATGACAGGGGTCCCGGAGTTGGAGGATTATAACACAGAACCTACGTGGTCATTGCAAAACAAGGCCCAACATTGGCTAAATACCAATCGCCCTATTCCATCAACCTGGCCTTCCAGGATTTTGATGGTACGTAGGACTACCTGGGTGGGAAATGGTAGAAAAACAATTCCGGGAGATTGTATTGTCATTACATTCGAAGACCCCCGAGTAGTAGATTATATTTGCTCTTGGGAGTACTCGACTGTAAATGGAGGTAAAGCACTAAACCACTTTCCTTTTTTTATCCAGCAAGGCAATGCAATGGTCCCTTTAACGATCACGAAACTCCCTGGGAAATAACAGCCCCCGGCTTTTTGAACATGGCAACACAAGACAAACAGTGCCCCCTCGTCGCCATGACTATGATAGCTTCTGGCGCACAGTAGGATCACGCTATAGGAGAGGGGGTTGGGACGATTGGGGTCCATATATGCAGAGAACGACACATAGAGAACCGCCTCGCTGGGACACCTGGTTTAACATCCCGACGAGGAACAGATTTAGTGGCCTCGAAATGGTCGATTGACCATTAACGGCGACTGAATCAAGTAATTCCATCTCACCCCAAGTAACCCCAAAAATAAATACACCGTCCCCAGCAAACGAAAAAGAAGCGGTCAATACTGTACCACCGCCTGTACCCATCCTCTTTTGGAATGTGGCAGGTCTCCGCCCTAAAATTGAGGACGGGACGGCTTTGTACTTTTTGAAACAGGGGAAAATTATCTGTCTACAGGAGACCTGGTCCACAACGGAACTCCACCTTCTAGGTTATAAAACGTATTCTATTCCAGCTCTGACCTGCAACGCAGGCAGATCAAAGGGAGGGTTGACTACCTATATCGCAAATACTGCAAATCATCTAAAAGTAACAACAGTTGGGTCTGACCCAAATTTTCTAATACTCTCCCTGGCCTTTAAGAACAAGGATCCCATTCTTCTAATTAATCTTTATAATAATCTAGAAGAGGGACACTTTTTGACCCTTCTTTCTACCATCGAGGAGAAAATAATCCAGTTTCACCAATCTAGGACAGGAAAAGGGGCAACCCATCTTCTCTGGGGAGGGGATTTTAACTTGCACCCATGCTCACATGCTGCGAAAAATCAATGTGGGATAGTCGACGAACATGACGTCCCATTAATGCATTTCATCCATACTAAGGTGGGGATTGCCATGAACAACATGCTATCGGATTTAGATCTCGTAATAGCCAACAGGTCAAGCCCAGTTACAAACTTCTTGCAACCATCTTATCTGGGAAGGGGATGCCAGACGCCAGTTGATTACATTCTTTTGTCGTCTGGACTGGCACCTGCGGCTAGATCATTCGAGGTCCTGGATAATACTTTAAGTGATCATTCCGCCCTGAGGCTGGATCTCCACTTGTACAGGTCCAAACCCCGAATGACAATTATAGAAAAAACCCTCGCCCAGAACAAACTGGAGATAGGCAAACAAAATGGATACACACTAAAATGGGAGAAGCTAAATCTGGCTGAAATTACCGGTAAACTGGTAAAAGCGGCTTACCCAAACATAATTAAATGTTTGGATTTGCAAGAAACGGATGAGGCTGTTATAAATAATTTCATCCAAATACTGGAGAAAATTAAGGGACTTCTCACAGCAAATCCCAGAAGCTGGAAAACAACCACCAAAGGATGGTTTAACCATAGCTGTACAGTGGCCCTAACCAATTTAAAATTGGCTCTAAAAAAACACCTAGAGACTCGGTTCAGATTCAACTCTGTAGACAACAATATGGAAGGGCACATAAATTAAGAATACAAGAATTAAAACAGAAGCTATGGGATGATCTCCACACTAGTGCTCTCTCTAAAAACAGCGAGGTATTCTGGCGAACAGTCAGGTCCCCTTATCTAACAGACGATAAGAGTCCCAAGATAGACGTGGCCATAGGAGAAGACATATGGGTGTCTCACTTTTCAAAAATCTTCAGAAATATAGTAAGATCAGGAGGGACAGAAAACACACTTCCAATGGTTGAGTACCCAATATCCCTGCAGTTTAACATCTCCGAGGTATTAGTTGCACTAGAAGCAAGCAAAAATGGGAAAGCTCCGGGCCCAGATGGGGTCCCCGTGGATCTCTTTAAATATAATCTAGATCTCTGGGCCCCCATTCTCATGAGAGTATGTAGCGCAGCAGCAAAAGTGGGACTGATAGAATCTTGGACCAATTCTATCATGGTCCCAATCTTCAAGAAGGGGGATCGCCAGGATGTTACATGCTATCGCCCCATCTCACTGCTGGACTCGCTGGGCAAAGTCGTAGGCAGGGTAGTCCTCGAGCGACTCCAGCAGTGGGCTGAGGAGAAAGGCATTATCTCCGATCTCCAGTTTGGATTTTGAGAGGGGTTTGGTGCGGGGGAGCTGGCCCTCAATCTTAGTTTGATAGTGGGCAAATACACCCAAGCAAAGAAGGACATGGTCTATATGGTGTATGTAGACCTGTCCGCTGCTTTTGATTGTGTCTCGCACGCTAAACTCTGGATAGTTCTGAGACAAATGGGAGTGGATCCTCCGCTCTTAGACTTCCTGAGAGAACTATATTCTAAAGCCTCTGCGAGGGTGCGTTTTGGTGTAAAGGGGGAGTTGACAGCATCGTTTGGTGTGGAACGTGGAGTCAGGCAGGGGTGTGTCCTGGCCCCCTTCCTATTCTCATTGTATACCAACGGCCTCAAGGAAGAGATGTTGGGGGGGGCCAGGACCTGCCACGGGTAAAAAAGCGCCTGATTCCCGCTCTGCTCTATGCAGACGATGCTGTCATACTAGCGCGCACTCTGTGCGAACTACAGAAGTCACTGAATAGGTACACGGACTATATGGGTGAGCTGGACCTACATGTGAACGTCAAAAAAACGTTCGTCATGGTAGCAGGCAGTGGGAAAAAACATGTGAAGAGCATCTATCTCAAAGATCAAAAACTTGAGGTAACTGCCCAGTACCCGTACCTAGGTATCATGATTGATAAAAAGCTGAACTGGCGGCCTGCAGTAGAGGCAAGATGTCATCTTTTTAAAAGAGCTACAGCGGCACTGATGAGCTTCTCTCAGAGACTGGGGAGAAGGGCACCAGTAGAGCTACTAAAAATCTATAGTGCAAAGTGTCAGGCGATTGCACTATATGGAGCGGGCGTCTGGGGTCATGTAGATGATAGCCCCCTTCAAGTGGCAGAAAATTCCTTCTTTAGATTTCTCCTAGCAACACCGAGATGCACTTCTATCTATGCTTCTCATTTGGAACTTGGTGTCCCCTATATAGAAGATCTCATAAAGATCCAGCCACTATTGCTTTGGCGGCGCATCTGGACCTCTGATATAAACTCACTCACACAGACAATTGTAGCAGATAAAATGACTCTTGATCACACTATAAAAATAACATGGCTTCGGTACATCAGAAATTTCCTTAGAGACCTAGGCCTGGAGAAGTACTACCTCCAACCCGAAGGCATTATTGATCTACCAAATAGAGTGCTGAAACAATTGGCACTGAGCCATCTAGAGTCTGAGGCTGACCTCTGATTCTACAAAACCCTCGGTCCTCCACGCCAATATGATCCAGGCTACATACTTTATCCAGCCCTATCTAACATTGCAGATTAGTACCTATGAAAGGATGTTACTGACAAGATTCAGGCTAGACCTCTTTTTCAGACTAGTAGCCTTCAATGATGGAAACAGGTGGGATGTAACTCTCCCTGCCTGCCCTTGTGACGAGGAATCAAAACAGACTAACCTACACACAATACTGTTTTGCAAATTCCACCTTCCGCATCGGAAAATTTGGCTACTACCTTTGTTAAGGCATTGGGGACTCAGACAATGTCGTCCTGCAATGCTCCGTCTCCAACTGCTAGAATCTGAATCCATTTGTTTTCATGTCCTGAATTTTTTAAAATGCATTATGAAGCATAGGAAAAATCTGTAAAATGTATCTTGGATGTGGTTTTAGATGATGTAATGAAACAACACGATCCTTCATTCTGAATGTATTAACTTGATTTTGTTTGAATTTTAGTCTGTAACACGTTTACCTTTTTATTTCTTAAAACATGAAATTGTATTATCAAAATGTTGCTTTTATGGTTTTCCAATGTGCAAAGCCGAATAAAGAAAATTTATATATAAGTAAGGTGTTGAATCTTCTGGAATATCTGGAGCCACCAGAAATGTCAAACTTCTGAGTAAGATACCTAGGGGTTTTGAAGTGGAGAGCTTTAGGTGTCAGGCAGGCAATTATTAGCTGACTTCTTGCTTCCTAAGACAGCCAGTTGAGGGATTTCAGATCGGGGGTAATGTGGTTGTTTCTTTTTGAGCCCGTGATGAGCCTTGCAGCAGCATTGAGTGAAGCCCTTAGAGGAACGAATTTGGATCTGTGAAATCCAGAGAGAGTTGCACTTCCAAAGTCCAACCTGGGAATCAGGAGGGCTTGCACTGCATGCTTAATGTTGTTGGGGGGGGGGAACGGTTTTTATTTTCTTAGATTGTTCATTTGGTGATTTGCTCATTTGGTGGTGGCACTGATGTACTTCTGTATGTTGAGGTCCGTCTGAGACTTAATCCCAGTGATCTTGCAGAGTCAATGACTTGCGGATTGCAGTTGAGGGCAATGAGATGCATCAACCATTCTTGGATGACAGGTGGCTGGTTGGGTGGGTCGATTAGGAGGAATTTGTTTTTTGGTTATTCAGTTTGAGGTGATTGGACGGTAGCCAATTTTGGCTTTTCTGTAGAGTTGCGTTGAGGGAACTGATGTCATCTGGGGCAAAGACTTTTAGGTATATTTGGGTATCGTCAGCATACATGTGGTAGTAGATGATGGATAAACTCAGAATTTCCGTAGTAGGGGCACCATGAAAAGGTTGTAAAGAGTGGGTGAAAGTTAGGAGCCCTGTTGGACCCCTAATGTGACTGGAGTGGTCTCCGATAGTGAGTGATTAACCATGACTCTTCAAGTCCTGTTTTGGATGTAGGAGGAGAACCATTTATGGACAGATCCTGTTAGTCTCAGACGGTGTTCCAGAGGGTCTAGGAGGATGTTATGCTTAGACATATCGAATGTGACGATAGGTAAATGAGGATTAAAAGCAAGATTGGCTCTGATCCAGAATTTTAGTGCATCATCCACAATGTGTGTCACAGCTCATTCGGTGCTGTGCCCTGCACGGAAGCCAGATTGAAATTGGTCTAATAGTTGGAATTGATTGATATGGATACAGAGTTGGATGTGAACATATTGTTGAAGGAGTTTCACCAGAGCCGGAATATTGGAGATAGGTCACAGGTTTTTTTAACTCAATTTGATCTGCTTTTGTTTTTGACCAGACTTTAGGCAGGCATGGATAGTGCCTTAAAGGAGGGTGACATTAGCATTCTTGGTCCAAAGTAGAAGTATAACAGGTATGATCTCCTTGTAGTTAGGAAGAAGATGGGCATTGAAGTCGCTCGAGGACTTCAGCGTTGTTCGGATTTTGTGAAAGGAACTTTCCTCAAAGGTTCTGATGAGGTGTTTTTCGGGACATGCCCAGGAGGACTAGAGGGAACAGTAGTACGAGAGGCAGATAGGATGGTTTGAGGTGGTAGAGGACATTGGGCCTGTACGATTACAACATGTTTTTCTTCAGAGGAGTCTGAGTTATGAGACTATCAAACCTTGGTCCACAATGCACCAGCACACTGGCTCCATCTCGGATTGTTTTTTTTTTCACCACTGGTCTCGCATGTTTGAGAACGCTCTGGGATCAATTTGTTAACATTTACAAGTTTTTTCCTTCATGGTTCCAGTCACTCACCTTTTGAACCCCACGGCAAAAACAGTGCTATTCTGCAAATAAAAAGCATTGTTCAGATCTCACAATGCACTACCCCTGCTTGATTTCATTTGTAAGCTGGTAAAGCGCGCGAATGCCCGAGGGCGTCTAGGCGCTACTGTTAGATGCGCTTCAGGTTACTGCAGAGATGCTATTCTAGCTTAACAGGGGTACAACCATGTGTTGACTGCCTTTCTGAAAGCCAGAAGCGAAGAGCTACTTTTTATATTGATGGGTAGAAGGTTCCATAGTTTGGCTGTCCTCAACAGGAAGCTTCTTCCTTCCCACCTAGCCTGCTTGAACATGGGTACTTGAAGAAGTTTTGCGTCAGTGGATCTTAGACTTCTTTCTGGGACATACCATTTGAAATGAGTTCTCAGGAACTGTGGCCCTGAGCCATGGAGTGCCTTATATGCCAGACCAGAGACTTAAACTCTATCCTTTTGTCCACTGGCAGCCAGTGAAGGGCCGTAAGTCTGTGGGAGACTGATTTGGATCTGGGAATGTCTAGCACTAGCCTTACTGCTGTGTTCTGGAGAAGTTGCAGTTTAGTTAGAAATTGGGCTTGAATCCCTGCATTTAAAGCGTTGCCATTGCCCAATCTAGACAGCTGTGACCACTGTTTTGCGTGAATCATGGGGGATAAACAGACATATTCTTCTGATCATTTTCAGTATACACCAAATGGATGAGGACAGATTATTGGTCTGGGCGTTAATGGTCAGTTTGTCATCGAATATGAATCCTAGACTTTTAACTTTGCCTACTGGGATTGGGCAATCACTCAGACTGTCAGGCCACCATTTGGGGGACCAGAAAGCTTCAAGCTTACTTTTGAGTCCTTGCTGCAGTTTCTTGGAGAATGCACCTAGGACATAGGTATGGAACACACAACCTTTTCCTTCTGTACTAGCATAGTGCTGCAAATCCAAGATACTGAGAGTACGCTGAAAATACACAGATAGTCATACATAACTTATTTGTTGCTCATTATAAGGACGTTTATAGTGGGGCAGATATAGCTGCAGACGCTGGTATTAAACGATGCCTGAAAAGAGCAGCCCTACCCAAACTGTTGGACAATACCCAACAGTTATTGGGGCAACAGATTACACAACCAGAAATTAGGGGAGCCATTAAGGGGTTGGCCACCAGGAGGACCCCCGGGCGTCGACGGAATCCCAGCTGAGTTTTATCAGCTGTACGCATCTCTCCTTGCTCCCCATCTGGTGTAAATGAGTAAAGTGGCCTAGGAGGTGGGTACCTTTCCCCCAACCTGCAGAGAGGCTCTGCTGATATGCTTATGTAAACATCAGAAGGATCTGGAGGAGACCTTCTGCTATTGACTTCTGTCGATGTTGAGGATCAACTACAAATTTACTTAGTAAAATCTATAGCCAGACGACTGCAGCCCCTCTCTCTCCAACTGATCTCCACAGACTAAAATGGGTTTATCCAACACCGTAACATTGCCTTAAATATGAGGCGCCCCCACTGGGTGCTAGTTGAAAGAACGAACAGAACTAGTGGCTTTGGGTCACAACGCTAACAATATTCCCTTTCTTTTATCACTGACTTTCACAGGAGGGATGACGTCATGCAGCCATGGTGTACTCAAAGAGGATGTGTGTGGTTAGTCTCTTGGAATATGCATTACACAATAGTAATAGTCAATAAGGTCAGAGTTTAGACACTTCTTTATACACCCTTCCTGGGCGGAGGTCTGAACCTAAACAGTATCATATCTCCTGGACGTAAAGTGCTATTACTGCAAGTGACACTGGGGCCCTGTGTTTTGGATGATAGTTGCAAACATTGTGCAATACCTTGTGGTGCAACTAAAGCCAAAACGTCCTTCACTTACCAGCAGTAGTGTCTAGCGTTCTCAGTGGTGGTTTTCGGGTTTTGGTTGCAGGTGGTCCATTCTAATGTGCTTGATGAGATTCCTGCCAGTGGACATGTTGAGGCAGCCAGCAATGACATTTCAAGTACTTACTATTCCCATTGAGATTTCTTGCTTCTCACATGTGATGACAGTGCCCTGATGAATCCTTCATAGCGCTACGCTGACTGTGGGCTGTGGTTAGATAGCAGTGCCCTGAGAGAGGCAGCAAGACCTGAGAGAGGAAGCCTGCACTGGGCTAGGTGTGAGCAGTGCCCTGAAGAAGGCTACAAAGTGCTGAGTATACTGTGGGCTGTGGTATGATAGCAGTGCCCTGAAGAAGGCTACAAAGTGCTGAGTATACTGTGGGCTGTGGTATGATAGCAGTGCCCTGAAGAAGGCTACAAAGTGCTGCGTATACTGGGGGCTGTGGTATGATAGCAGTGCCCTGAAGAAGGCTACAAAGTGCTGAGTGAGTATACTGCGGGCTGTTTTGTGTCAGCACTGTCCTCAGAGAGGGTACATAACATTGTGTATATTGTAGGCTATGGTATAATAACAGGGCCTCAAGGAAGGCTACAAAGTGCTGAGTATACTGTGAGCTGTGGTATGACAGCAATGCCCTGAAGAAGGTCACAAAGTGCAGAGTATATTGTGGGCTGCGGTATTATAGCAGAGCCCTCAAGAAGGCATACGGGAAGACGGGTGCAGAATGCCAACAAAGCATTGGGCGCCCAATGCAAACCAATAAGAAAAGCCAGTTCTGGAAAAAGGCTGTAGTCTCAGGCCAGGAGGCCGGTCAAGGAAAGCTTACAGATGAACAGGTAAGTTGGGATGTTCTGGAGCATTAAGACACAGTCATTCGATCTCCCCAAGGCCAAGGGGCTCCGCTTGCAGGGGTATCCTTTTGCATCAGGTACAGCTTACCGGTGCAGGTTGCAGTTGGGGTGTTGTTGTGCAGAAGCTAAAGGCATTGACATAGAGTCCAGCAGAGATCAACCCTCGATGGACTCTGTCTTAGAATTGTTGGGGAACCTTTGTAGTACCGGTGGGCCACTTGGACTCAGGCAGTGGGCGCCGGGTGCAGAGGTGGGTCCGGTATGCTGTTTCACGGTTCCTCAGGGCAGAGCTTCTTGGCCTTTAAAGTTGGTTTCTTCTGCACAGGTCCACTGTCCATGACAGATTTTGAGTCTTTATGGAAATCAAGCAGTCCTCCTAGGGTTCAGTAGGTTGCTGGTCTGCGGGACGAGTCGTGGAAGATTGCAAAGTTTGGAATTTGCAGAGAGGCTGGTAGGGCTGGAACCAGGCCAGTCACTGGTGTTACTTGTCATGCAGAAGCGACTCTTCCTTGTCCTTTTCTTTGTAGGTAATCTGAGGATTAAGGTTCAGGGGTGCCCCTTAATACTCAATTTAGTGTAGTTACAGGAATTAGAAGGTCGTAGTAGTACTTACCTTTAGGGTGACTAAACTCTTTGTTTGTCTACCCCCTTTGGGGAGAGGGCATATCTCTAACCCTTTTGGCTAGTCTCCTACAAACCAATATGGAGGATTCTCGAAAGAGGGGTTCACCTCAGCTCAGGGCACCTTGGGGGTGGCTGAGAATGGACTCTCCTCCTCTGCTTTTCCCACCTGGCATGCCGCCAAAAGTGGGGTGTGATCAGGAGGGTGGGCAACTCCACTAGTTGGAGAGGCCCCGGTCAGCATAACGAAGGATGGGAAGCCTTTGAGGCTCACTGCCTTCCTATGCTGTTCCTGCTTGGGGGTAGGTGTGAAGCACCTCCACCCAGAGCAGGCTTTGTTTCTGACCCACCAGAGCAAACGGCTCCCAGCTCAGGGGGTCAGAAACATGTCTAGAGGTGGCAGGCTGGTGGGGACCGGTCAGACACACACTAGGGGGGTTGGTAGTTTTCCAGGGAGCACCCCTGCGGTGCCCTTTGGGTTAATTTCTTAATAAATCCAACACTGGCATCAGTATGGGTTTATTAAGCAGCAATGTTCGGTATCAAACATCTTGGAATTCAGTGAAGCCATCATGGAGATGTGGAGCTCGTACTGGCAAGCTCCCAGCCCATGTACTCGGTATGGCTTCACTGTGCAATTATAATATATAACTATAGAGGCATATCTGCTCATGGAATTATTCCCTCACATGTGGTATAGTGAACCCTGTCTTAGGGCTGTAACACCAGCAGTAGGTGTGAAGTACCCATGCCTCCTGCAGTGCTGGTAGGCCTGGCACACAGGAATGTGTGCCAGGTTGACCCTCACTTTCATCTTCACCAATACATGCCGGCTGCAGTGGCAGTTTGCCTGTGTTTGGTGAATAGTCTCTTAAAGTGGCACAATACATGCTGCAGCCCTTAAATACCCTCGCTGTTCATAAGGCCGTTGGTACCATTGGTGTATTTTACAATGGAGTTATATGTGAGCCAGAGATGTGCCAATTGTGAAAGCAATGGTACAGTTTTGGGAAAGAACAAAGGCACTGAGAACCTGGTTAGCAGGAACCCTGTGCACGCTCAGTCAAAGATGCATCAGAATCAGGCAAAAAGTGGGGTACCATGCCAAAAAGCGTACTTTCCTGCAGGGTTCTCATAGGGTATAGAACACTGAGTGCACTGCAACAAGCAAGTTTGGAAAGCGCTGTGTGAACTGTGGCCTGTGGTATGATAGCAGTGCCCTGAGTATTCTGTGGGATGTGTTGTGATAGTGCTTTGACCCTCTCCCAGGGTACTGTTGAATATTATCTGTGCTTTAGTAATTGCAGAGACCTGAGAAGGGTATACTCGGGCTGTGGTGTGATGGGAGTGCCATGTGGAAGGTGTAGGAGAGTGGGGTCTGCAATCCCATGGCCACCCCAGATTTTTGCTTTTTGCTTCACTGGTTTACGACTTTCCCTGACTGTGGGCCTGCTAATCAGACCCACAGCCTAGCTGTTCTCTCTCTAAAATTACAACCATGTACCCTAGGTGCATTTACCAATTGGTACTGGGCCACCTTATCAGCCCCTGTACAGTATACCTTAGGTATCCAGGGCATAGGTGTACCCAGGGCCTACCAGGGGCTGCAGCATGTATTATGCCACCCCTGGCTGGCCATCCAAAACTGACACAACTGGCTGCACGACAGCTGGGGCAAGGTGGTGTAATCACCCTTTGCTTTAGATATAGTTCCCTATATCTAAACCTAAAATGGACACATATATTCCTATCAGTCACTCCTATGGAAGGCCTTATCAATCCTGAAGGCAGAGTGCTTGGAATTATGTGAGATGGTGCTCTGGCATGAGCTGAGCCCGTTTGCAGCTTGCGGAACCAAGTCCTAATAGCTGTTCCATGATAACGCTATACAATATACTCTTAAGTGCATTATAATCCTCGCGGTTAAATGCTAACTTTGGCATAACATTATCAAAACATGTCGAGTAAGGTGTCATACGAATTGGAATACTACCCCCTCGCCAATTCTGGCGACGGGGATAGCATTCCACCCTTCTAGAGGGACACGACATGTATGTAACTGTAAACCCCGGTTAAAGTTAACTCGAGCCTTGGCATCACAAAATGGATGCTGCCAACACACACACAAGTCTGACCTCCTGCTGCTGGGAGTCCTTCCAGCAAGGGAGGCTTGGACAAAGGGTTTCCTGCCTTGGGAGGTGCTAGCACTACCCCAGACAGGATTTTGTGTATTAGGTAGGCCCAGGCTGAAAGGAATGAGACATGCCTGGGGCACACAAGGTGCCCTGTGCATACACCGGTTCCAACCAGTTGCTGGGGCACTCCAGCCCCAGCTCTGGCGGGAAACCGGACAAAGGAAAGGGGGTGTAACCACCCTCCTTCCTGGTCCCACCCAGGGGAGGGACCTAGTCGTAGTGCAGCCCCCTTTAGCTGAATAAAGGTAGGAGCTGGTCCCATTCCAAAGTAGATTACTCTTGACAACTTCCACAAAGAACTCTTGACCTTCGACCTCCTGGACACCAGAAGACTGAAGAATCTCCCCTATGGTCAGGGAGTGACCATCCTGCTTTGCAGGCACCATCAAGCTCCTGTGCGGTTTGCTGCAAAGTCCTTCCATCCCGGAATCCGACGATCCAGCTCGACAAGACCCGGACCTCCAGACCTCTCTGACCTCTACCCACATCCACAGCACAGCTGGGACCCGTGGGTGCGACGAGCAACGTGGAGACGGCCATCTTGAAGAAACCTACACAGCACTTCCAGCACGACCCCCGAGGGACCCTCGAGTGAGTGCACTGGGGACTGAGAAGCCCCACACCGACGCAGCTCCTGCACCAAAGACCAGCCCTCCAGCATCCACGTGATCTGGGTGGGGCCCTTTTACCTGGTTGCTGCATCTCCTGTTGTCTGGTCCCTTGCCGGCTGGCTCGTGACCTCTGAGACAACGACCCGAAGATTTCAACACTGCTGGTCTGGTCCCCCAGACTGGCCCTTGCTTCCTTGTAAAAGAGAAGTACCCCGGACCCTCCTGGTCCGCACCAGACGCCATCTTTGTTCCACCACGTGGCTTGCATTTGCCAAGGCCTGTTGACCAGATCGACGATCCAACACCGCCATCAGCAGCAGACTACATGGGACAGCTCGTGCCTCCAGCCTGGTCGTGAAGAGCAGCTCCTGGTCCACGCAGCTACAGAGAGAAGCGACCCTTCCTTCACCTGAACACGGCAACAGCACCTGGTTCCAGCACCGTCACTGGCTAGTGACCAAGACTCTGTCCCCTTCCCTTTCAGGACTTCTCCTTCGTAGTTCCATCCTTGGAACCACCGGACTCCTCCATCTGGCTGCCTGCCAGCAACTCCTTGTTTCAGGCATCACCGGGATCAACGCAGCAAACCCGACACCACTTCAGCCCTATGCACCCGCAGCCTGTGGGTTAGGTAACTAAAGCTTCTAGGTGCTGAAGTCAGTGTTCACTATCCTAGTGTCCAGGTCCACTGTTGTTTTCCCTCCATCCAGCCGGGTTCGTCCGGAATCCGTAACTTTGTAAACTGTAGTATCCATAGACGTTGGTACGCATCCCGCGTGAGAGTTTCCACTCTGCACGTGAGTCCCGTGGGCCTCCTGCTCCTTACTTACCTAGTTCGTAGCGTAGTCCCAGCGATCCTCCAGCCTCTGGATCTCCTTACAGTATTTTCCTTTCTCGCATTCCATTGTTTGTAGTATATGGTTTGTCGTGCCCCTAAGGCACACGTGTAAATATTGTGCGAACTCGTATTTCTTCCTGAGTATTGTCATGTGCTTAGCCCTCTGATCTCATAAAGAGTTCAGAGGTGTATGTTAGTTAATAAATATCTGTTTATTTTCATAACAACCTGTGTGGTGTCCTTTCATCTGGTATTCAAGGGATTGTATTGTGGTAAAACAGCTGGCTTCACATGCCAAAAGAGTTTAGCCTAAGACTGCTTTGTCCATGCTACCATTAGGATTGCTGGTCTATAAGGGTGACTTACAACCAATCACCATAAGGGTTGTTTGGACTGATACAAGGTGATCACTAGAACTAGTGAGCATCATATATCAGGCCAACTTCTCACAGAAGGATATAAAGCGCTTAGTATACTGTGGCTTGTGTTATGTATGGCTTTCCTATCCCAAGTACACTGGGGGCTTAGGTGTGAAGGGTGAAAAGTGCCCAGTGTAGTTCTGTTTGGAAAGGTGGAAAGTGCAGAATAGAGCGTGGCCAGTGGCATTTTTACAGTGTTCTGAGGCAAGTTACAAAGTGCAGTGTGTACCATGTGCTGTGGTGTGATAGTGCTCTGTGGCCTCCCTCAGGGCACTGCTGTGTATAATGTGGTCTCTGTTGACAGCAGCGCACTGAGAGGGTAAAGTGTGGAACTTTGTTCTCAGGGTTCCGGGTCTCTTTCGACACTGGATCCTGCTCCTTAAACGTTTTTACAATACTTATGAAGCAGATGTCCCACTATCCACCCTTCCCCCCTTCCTTTCCTTTTCCTCCCCCTTATTTTCTTGTTTGGCAACTCCTGTTACACAGGCGATACAAAGGCTACTTTCTTCTTGGATATTAAATCTACCTGATGATCTCAGCTCATACAGGCTACAATTCCTCTCTGAGTCATTTGGTAATATACCTCACTAGCTTTATTGTAGACATGACCATATTGTTGTCTTTGTATGCAAGACCTGTTCTGATATTCACTTATATTAATGGATATGTGGTATGCATTACGATGTCATTGCATTATATTTTGAACAAAGAAAATGTGGAGTAAATGATGGGCTGTTGTGAGATACTAGTGTGCCTGGAAGGCTGCAAAGCAGTGAGTATGCCGTGTGCTGTGGTGTGATAGGAGTGAGTGCGGAGGGTTACGGAGCAGTGAGTATACCATGTGCTGTGCTGTGATAGGAGTGAGTGCGGAGGGTTACGGAGCAGTGAGTATACCATGTGCTGTGCTGTGATAGGAGTGAGTGCGGAGGGTTACAGAGCAGTGAGCATACCATGTGCTGTGGTGTGATGGGAGTGAGTGCGAAGGGTTAAAGAGCAGTGAGTATACCATGTGCTGTGGTGTGATAGGAGTGAGTGCGGAGGGCTACAGATCAGTGAATATACCATGCGCTGTGGTGTGATAGGAGTGAGTGCGGAGGGCTACAGATCAGTGAATATACCATGTGCTGTGGTGTGATAGGAGGGAGTGCGGAGGGTTACAGAGCAGTTAGTATACCATGTGCTGTGGTGTGATGGGAGTGAGTGCGGAGGGCTACAGAGCAGTGAGTATACCATGTGCTGTGGTGTGATGGGAGTGAGTGCGGAGGGTTACAGAGCAGTGAGTATACCATGTGCTGTGGTGTGATAGGAGTGAGTGCGGAGGGCTACAGATCAGTGAATATACCATGCGCTGTGGTGTGATAGGAGTGAGTGCGGAGGGCTACAGATCAGTGAATATACCATGCACTGTGATGTGATGGGAGTGAGAGCGGAGGGTTAAAGAGCAGTGAGTATACCATGTGCTGTGGTGTGATAGGAGGGAGTGCGGAGGGTTACAGAGCAGTTAGTATACCATGTGCTGTGGTGTGATGGGAGTGAGTGCGGAGGGCTACAGAGCAGTGAGTATACCATGTGCTGTGGTGTGATGGGAGTGAGTGCGGAGGGTTACAGAGCAGTTAGTATACCATGTGCTGTGGTGTGATGGGAGTGAGTGCGGAGGGTTACAGAGCAGTGAGTATACCATGTGCTGTGGTGTGATAGGAGTGAGTGTTGAGGGTTACAGAGCAGTGAGTATACTGTGTGCTGTGGTGCGATAGGAGTGAGTGCAGAGGGTTACAGAGCAGTGAGTATACCATGTGCTGTGGTGCGATAGGAGTGAGTGCGGAGGGTTACAGAGCAGTGAGTATACCGTGTGCTGTGTGCGATAGGAGTGAGTGTGGAGGGTTACAGAGCAGTGAGTATACCATGTGCTGTGCTGCGATAGGAGTGAGTGCGGAGGGTTACAGAGCAGTGAGTATACCATGTGCTGTGGTGTGATAGGAGTGAGTGCGGAGGGTTACAGAGCAGTGAGTATACTGTGTGCTGTGGTGCGATAGGAGTGAGTGTGGAGGGTTACAGAGCAGTGAGTATACCATGTGCTGTGGTGTGATAGGAGTGCGGTGCAGAGGGTTACAGAGCAGTGAGTATACCATGTGCTGTGGTGTGATAGGAGTGAGAGCGGAGGGCTACAGATCAGTGAATATACCATGCGCTGTGGTGTGATAGGAGTGAGTGCGGAGGGCTACAGATCAGTGAATATACCATGCACTGTGATGTGATGGGAGTGAGAGCGGAGGGTTAAAGAGCAGTGAGTATACCATGTGCTGTGGTGTGATAGGAGGGAGTGCGGAGGGTTACAGAGCAGTTAGTATACCATGTGCTGTGGTGTGATGGGAGTGAGTGCGGAGGGCTACAGAGCAGTGAGTATACCATGTGCTGTGGTGTGATGGGAGTGAGTGCGGAGGGTTACAGAGCAGTTAGTATACCATGTGCTGTGGTGTGATGGGAGTGAGTGCGGAGGGTTACAGAGCAGTGAGTATACCATGTGCTGTGGTGTGATAGGAGTGAGTGTTGAGGGTTACAGAGCAGTGAGTATACTGTGTGCTGTGGTGCGATAGGAGTGAGTGCAGAGGGTTACAGAGCAGTGAGTATACCATGTGCTGTGGTGCGATAGGAGTGAGTGCGGAGGGTTACAGAGCAGTGAGTATACCGTGTGCTGTGTGCGATAGGAGTGAGTGTGGAGGGTTACAGAGCAGTGAGTATACCATGTGCTGTGCTGCGATAGGAGTGAGTGCGGAGGGTTACAGAGCAGTGAGTATACCATGTGCTGTGGTGTGATAGGAGTGAGTGCGGAGGGTTACAGAGCAGTGAGTATACTGTGTGCTGTGGTGCGATAGGAGTGAGTGTGGAGGGTTACAGAGCAGTGAGTATACCATGTGCTGTGGTGTGATAGGAGTGCGGTGCAGAGGGTTACAGAGCAGTGAGTATACCATGTGCTGTGGTGTGATAGGAGTGAGCGCGGAGGGTTACAGAGCAGTGAGTATACCATGTGCTGTGGTGTGATAGGAGTGAGTGCGGAGGGTTACAGAGCAGTGAGTATACCGTGGACTGTGGTGTGATAGGAGTGAGCCCGGAGGGTTACAGAGCAGTGAGTATACCATGTGCGGCGGTGTGATAGGAGTGAGTGTGGAGGGTTACAGAGCAGTGAGTATACCGTGTGCTGTGGTGTGATAGGAGTGAGTGCAGAGGGTTACAGCGCAGTGAGTATACCATGTGCTGTGGTGTGATAGGAGTGAGTGCGGAGGGTTACAGAGCAGTGAGTATACCCTGTGCCGAGGTCTGATAGGAGTGAGTGTGGAGGGTTACAGAGCAGTGAGTATACTGTGGACTGTGGTGTGATAGGAGTGAGTGTGGAGGGTTACAGAGCAGTGAGTATACCATGTGCTGTGGTGTGATAGGAGTGCGGTGCAGAGGGTTACAGAGCAGTGAGTATACCATGTGCTGTGGTGTGATAGGAGTGAGTGTGGAGGGTTACAGAGCAGTGAGTATACCATGTGCTGTGGTGTGATAGGAGTGAGTGCGGAGGGTTACAGAGCAGCGAGTATACCATGTGCTGTGGTATGATAGGAGTGAGTGTGGAGGGTTACAGAGCAGTGAGTATACCTGGGGCTGTGGTGTGATAGGAGTGAGTGCGGAGGGATACAGAGCAGTGAGTATACCATGTGCTGTGGTGTGATAGGAGTGAGTGCGGAGGGTTACAGAGCAGTGAGTATACCTGGGGCTGTGGTGTGATAGGAGTGAGTGCGGAGGGTTACAGAGCAGTGAGTATACCATGTGCTGTGGTGTGATAGGAGTGCGGTGCAGAGGGTTACAGAGCAGTGAGTATACCATGTGCTGTGGTGTGATAGGAGTGAGTGCGGAGGGTTACAGAGCAGTGAGTATACCGTGTGATGTGGTGTGATAGGAGTGAGCGCGGAGGGTTACAGAGCAGTGAGTATACCATGTGCTGTGGTGTGATAGGAGTGAGTGCGGAGGGTTACAGAGCAGTGAGTATACCGTGGACTGTGGTGTGATAGGAGTGAGCCCGGAGGGTTACAGAGCAGTGAGTATACCATGTGCGGCGGTGTGATAGGAGTGAGTGTGGAGGGTTACAGAGCAGTGAGTATACCGTGTGCTGTGGTGTGATAGGAGTGAGTGCAGAGGGTTACAGCGCAGTGAGTATACCATGTGCTGTGGTGTGATAGGAGTGAGTGCGGAGGGTTACAGAGCAGTGAGTATACCCTGTGCCGAGGTCTGATAGGAGTGAGTGTGGAGGGTTACAGAGCAGTGAGTATACTGTGGACTGTGGTGTGATAGGAGTGAGTGCGGAGGGTTACAGAGCAGTGAGTATACCATGGACTGAGGTGTGATAGGAGTGACTGTGGTGGGTTACAGAGCAGTGAGTATACCGTGTGCTCTGGTGTGATGGGAGTGAGTGTGGAGGGTTACAGAGCAGTGAGTATACCATGGGCTGAGGTGTGATAGGAGTGAGTGCGGAGGGTTACAGAGCACCGAGTATTCTTTGGGCTGTAGTAGGATCAGACCCCTGTTTCCAGCCTAGGGTACAGCTCTCTATGACTCTTTACTCACAGAGATCTTCGTGCCTCGCAGCCTTTAGTGATAAGTGTGTATATCATAACAACAAATTCACAAGCAAGAGGAAGGGTGACTATATCAAGGAATCACTGATACAATTCAATATAAAAACTCAAGTTCATTTAATAAATGTTCATAATAAAAACAAAATGTATTACTGTAAAATATCGAAAAGGTGGCAATCAATGTGGAAACACATTGATTGCCACCTTTTCGATCTTTTTTTAAATACATGACTATTTTATGTTATTGTGGTGTAGTTTGTCACTTTTTGTGTATTTTATTGATTGTTATGTAATGTTGACAGTAATACATTTTGTTTTTATTATGAACATTTATTAAATGAACTTGAGTTTTTATATTGAATTGTATCAGTGATTCCTTGATATAGTCACCCTTCCTCTTGCTTGTGAATTTGTTGTTATGATATACACACTGGTTTATTCCCTGTCCTAAGGAATTATCATTCCCTATCAGGGGGTCCTTGTTGTACACATTATAGCCTTTAGTGATAACACATCCTAAATCTCATCTTTGAAGTGGTTTCTGCCCAGTAACTCTGCTCTTGTCCGTCAATATCCCACAGAAGAGAAATCTCGTCCAATGGGGGTCATTATCGGAGGCGTCATTGGAGCCCTCGTGGGTGTTGGACTGATCGCTGCTGTGGTTTGGGCTGTCTATTCGAGGATTAAAACATCAGGTAAGCGGATTCATTTTGATATTGTTAGAGGGAGGTGGCGTCACTTCCTGATTCGTGTGAAGGGGGTGGGGTGCAGGTGAATACCATCTGCAGGCCGCCCGACACGGAGCCGCAGGTGACCCTCATAAGAGGGCGGGCATCTTAGTGCCACAGGAGAACCGGCGCACCAGCCCTCTGGGGTCCAGTGGCCGGAGGCCGCTGCCCGGGGCATGACGTCAGAGGTATTTATTGGGGGGCGTGGGGGGACAAGGTATTTAGGATTCCTACACGCCCTGGAGCAGTCTCTTTTGTCTTCACTGCCCCTCGATGTTGCCCTCCCTGCCGCTTACCCTACATCTCGGGTGGCAAGGGGGGTTTAGGATTTAATGAATTGTTATTTGTGTTGCAGGAGGAGTTACATGATGATCCAGAGGCGAAAGGTACTTAGGAGTACCCTATGCAGAAGCACAAAGGGTGCTGAGGCCTATTATCCCTGGGAGATCCGTGCGGTGGACCCTGGGGGTGCGACGGCGCCCCGTTATCCTACGGGCGGTTGGTTACCTGGACAACCGGGGGTTGCTTGAACGCTCCGCCCCTCGTAGGGGGGGGGCGTGGGCTAGAGGGTGGACTAATGGTTCACCGGACAGGTGAGGGGCTACCCTCTCACCATCAACCGCGAAGCACCGCAAGGCCAAGGCCGCGGGCTACTTGGCCTATCAGGTGGCAAGCTGCGAGGGGCGGCTTGCCTTGGATCATCTGTAAGTTAACCCACCATGTTTTAGCAATGATATGCTAATAAACCTGCGACTACTTTTCCCAACAACAAGTTGTCTTGTCTAATTATTTGATGGGTGTTTATGTATTTGGAGGGATGGTGGGCGCGCCGATATTGGCACTATGTCACTTGCAGCAGGGGTGGGGACACATCCATGCCTGGAGGCCTTCTTGCTGTATATTGAGGTGGGGGGGAGCAGGTATTTCCCAGTTGATGCACTGCTGATGCAGGGAGATTGACTGCACTATTTCACTACTCAGTTTCCAATACCCAATGCATGAATGAATCTTAAAGTTACCCGGGTTTATAACAATCTTGTGATTGGTTAGTCTTCCGTCAATGCAAATCGGCCACCATGATTCAGCTGTTTTGATTGGCTGCTTAGCTAAGACACCCTATGCCTTCCTGGACCAGCTTCCAGTAAGATGAGGAGCTCCAGGACACTATGGATGGCTGCAAGGCACCAAGTGTGCCATGGGCTGTACTCTGAAAGAGAGGAGCTGAGAGAGGAGCTGTCTGAAGCTGGGGCAGAGAGGAGCTGTCTGACGCTGGAGTAGAGAGGAGCTGTCTGACGCTGGAGCAGAGAGGAGCTGTCTGACGCTGGGGCAGAGAGGAGCTGTCTGATGCTGGAGCAGAAAGGAGCTGTCTGACGCTGGGGCAGAGAGGAGCTGCCTGATGCTGGGGCAGAGAGGAGCTGTCTGATGCTGGGGCAGAGAGGAGCTGTCTGACGCTGGAGTAGAGAGGAGCTGTCTGACGCTGGAGCAGAGAGGAGCTGTCTGACGCTGGGGCAGAGAGGAGCTGTCTGACACTGGGGCAGAGAGGAGCTGTCTGACACTGGGGCAAAGAGGAGCTGTCTGACGCTGGAGCAGAGAGGAGCTGTCTGACACTGGAGCAGAGAGGAGCTGTCTGACACTGGAGCAGAGAGGAGCTGTCTGACGCTGGGACAGAGAGGAGCTGTCTGACGCTGGAGCAGAGAGGAGCTGTCTGACACTGGGGCAGAGAGGAGCTGTCTGACACTGGGGCAGAGAGGAGCTGTCTGACACTGGGGCAAAGAGGAGCTGTCTGACGCTGGAGCAGAGAGGAGCTGTCTGACACTGGAGCAGAGAGGAGCTGTCTGACACTGGGGCAGAGAGGAGCTGTCTGATGCTGGAGCAGAAAGGAGCTGTCTGACGCTGGAGCAGAGAGGAGCTGTCTGGATCTGGAGTAGAGAGGAGCTGTCTGACACTGGGGCAGAGAGGAGCTGTCTGACACTGGGGCAAAGAGGAGCTGTCTGACGCTAGAGGAGAGAGGAGCTGTCTGACGCTGGAGGAGAGAGGAGCTGTCTGGAGCTGGAGGAGAGAGGAGCTGTCTGGAGCTGGAGGAGAGAGGAGCTGTCTGGAGCTGGAGGAGAGAGGAGCTGTCTGGAGCTGGAGGAGAGAGGAGCTGTCTGGAGTTGGAGGAGAGAGGAGCTGTCTGACGCTAGAGGAGAGAGGAGCTGTCTGGAGCTGGAGGAGAGAGGAGCTGTCTGGAGCTGGAGGAGAGAGGAGCTGTCTGACGCTAGAGGAGAGAGGAGCTGTCTGGAGCTGGAGGAGAGAGGAGCTGTCTGGAGCTGGAGGAGAGAGGAGCTGTCTGACTCTGGAGCCGGGAGGAGATGTCTGACTCTGGAGCGGAGAGGAGCTGTCTGACTCTGGAGAAGAGAAGAGGTGCCTAACACTGAAGGGCTACAACTAGGCCAGTTTCTAGATCTGTCTGGAGTATGAATTAAGGAATTGGTTTCTCCAGAAACCTGACCATGGTTCAACATAAGACATTTAGTGCTCGTCGGGGAAGAGTACGCTCCGGACCACTGAAGGGCTGTACATGGCGGGACGTGAGCCTGCTGTTTGCCTTTGTTGGAAATGGGATCCCTGGCTGGCCAGGGCTTTCGCCAAAGTCAGTCAGAGACCACCACACCCAAGTCAGGGCAAGGGAATTACACGCCAAGATAACCCCTACTCACCCTCTAGGTAACGTGGCGCGAGCAGCAAGGCTAAACTTGGAGGCGATGTAGGCTAAGTATTTGCGCACGCACCCCAGCAACAACAACCAAAGGCCCACCACAAAGGAAACTCCACACAAGGTTATATAAAAATAGCCTTTGTATTACACCAAAACACATTAGATAAAACACACACTTTACAATGTGCCAGGGGCACGGGCAGGATTTACAGGGGATATTTACAAGACAGGGCCACCTGGGCCACTGTCAGGAATCAGAAGTAACACTTTCAGAAATAATACTTTTGCATGTAAAATCACTGTAGCACAAAATAGCACACAACCAGTAACTACTGGTAACCAGGATCTCACTAGCACCACCTGTACTAGTTAGAAAACAACCACCTATGTATCACAATACCTGTAGGGGTGTAAGAACATAACACATGATGCAATGCATGACATTCATTCAGAGGTGTAAAGGTAAAGCACATGAAGCATAACGTACAATCAGAGGTGCAAGGAACAGCAACACAATAGCGCAAAATCCACATTCGCCACCACCTGTGGCAGTCCCTGTGTCCCAATGTCAGGGCCTAGACGTGGCAGCTGCCCACAAAGTGCTGGGCAGCTGGGAAGCGATGCTGGGGGGGACAACGTTGGAGCCTCTCAGGCTCTGCACAAAGCACTTGTTTCCCCTTGAGCCTCTTTGGGCTCTGAAACACAATGTGGGCACTCAGGAGCCTCTCAGGGCTCAAACCCAAAAAGATGGAGCCTCGTTGCGCCTCGTGGGCTCGAAGAACAAATGCCCCCCTGAGCCCCACTGGGCTCTGCACACAAGGCCTGGAGCCCCCCTTTCCGGGCTCCGAACACCAAATGGGGGCGTAGTTGGAGTCCCCCTCCTGGGGACTCAGCGAACCAAGTAATGCCCACACGAGCCTCTCGGGCTCTGAAAACAACTGCTGCCCTGAGCCTCGCAGGCTCAAACAACAGGTAAGGCCCCCACGAGCCTTTTACTAGGGGGGAGGGGCGGGCACCGAAAATGCGCCCCGACGCCCCCTCCCCTCCCGGGCACTCACCGGTCTCTGCAGGCTGCAGCACTTTCTGCCTCTGACTCCTGGCGGGCGGGGAACTCCTCTTTCGTGCTCCGCCCGGGGCACACGTCCAGGCTCTGTCTCTCCCTCGGGGCTCTCCCTGCAGGCAGCAGCTTCCGCCTGCCTCTCTCCTGCCCCCGGCCTGCCTGACTTCCAGGTCGCGGGTGCGGGGCGGGACTTCCGGTCGGCCTACTCCCTGATTGGCCGGCCGGCAGGAACACCTCCGGGTCGTCGCGGGCAGCACGGCGGCCCGTCTCCAGCACTTCTAGGCGGGGGATGCATTTACCGAGGGGTCGGCACCCTCGAGGCAAGAACGAAAACGGGCATCAAGGTCCCTGGCAGGGTGGGCACCTGCCAGGCGACAAGTTAACTACAAATAAGCGAGGTGGCACTCGCTAGGGTAGGCAAAGCGCTCCCAAGCGCTATAGGCAGTTAACACAGCGCTCCCAATTGCTCCAGCCAGAATAAAGCGCTGTTAGGCGCTAGAAGGAAAACGAAGCGCTCCCAGGCGCTAGGAACCTCAGAAAGCGCCCACCAGCGCTAGCAATAGATAAAGGTCCACAAAAAGTCCTTCAGCAAGGCAGGGGGGGGCAAGGCTGGGCCCAGAGCCAGCTCACTGGGTCTCCAGGCAGGGAGACACCCCAAGTGGCGGTCCTCTGGCCCAGCAGCAGCAACAGCCCCCTCAGGATCCTGGAAGAGAACAACTTCAGTGGGGACACAGCCCCATTTTTATACAGTATTTCCCTTTGTCTGAGGGTGCAGAGTGGGGGCGGAACCAGTCACAGCTGGTTCTTGAGTACTCTGTTTACCTCAACCACCCTCTCTATTCACTGGCAGGGCTTGGGTCATTAGACGCACCACAGGGGGGCGGAGCCAGCATTGTGTGGGGAAAACCCAGCCCATCCAGGACACAGGTACACTCCTCCCACACATCACTCATGCTAATCTCCCACTCACCACCGGGCAGACCCATCCAGACTTCCTGGAGCCTGGCATGCCAGCCAGCTCCAGCCAATCACACGCCAGCACCCTCACAGCACACGTACAGTCATGTCTAGAAATGGCGCTTCCCTACTAGACACATACATGCTGCATACACCATCTCGCAGCATTCACTCTCGCGAGTTCACACATAGTAGACTCAAGCCTGTACACCCCACGCATCAGGAACTACCAGGGACACATACATTCCCCATGCATTCCTATGGGCGGGCAGGCCTAGCTCAGCACATGCACTCAGAGTGCGCACGCACTTTCCACTGGGACACATCATTGCACCTGGCTCATTGCACCATCAGGATTCAAGCAAGCCGGGCCGACGACGCCTGAAATGGCAGAAACAGGTCCCCGGAAGCTTGTTTCCTTCCCAGTATAAGAATTGGCTTGGTAGTTTGGTTTGCCCTGTTCCCATCATGCACTGGGACAGGAACAGACTAATTTGCATATAGCCAAGTTCTGAGCTGGGATGGTGCAGTGAGCTAAAAAACGGTGATGGATCAAGCCCTGTTCTTTGGACTGGGTAAGAGTGGTCTGCTTAATTCAGGCACTCTGTTCATCACCACCCCCTTTTCTGAATCATTTTGTCCACCATAAGCGTGGAAGGGTATACTCAGATGTGAGTCCCTTGCTCATTGCACCATCAGGATTCAAGCAAGCCGGGCCGACGACGCCTGAAATGGCAGAAACCGGTCCCCGGAAGCTTGTTTCCTTCCCAGTATAAGAATTGGCTTGGTAGTTTGGTTTGCCCTGTTCCCTTCATGCACTGGGACAGGAACAGACTAATTTGCATATAGCCAAGTTCTGAGCTGGGATGGTGCAGTGAGCTAAAAAACGGTGATGGATCAAGCCCTGATCTTTGGACTGGGTAAGAGTGGTCTGCTTAATTCAGGCACTCTGTTCATCACCACCCCCTTTTCTGAATCATTTTGTCCACCATAAGCGTGGAAGGGTATACTCAGATGTGAGTCCCTTGCTCATTGCACCATCAGGATTCAAGCAAGCCGGGCCGACGACGCCTGAAATGGCAGAAACCGGTCCCCGGAAGCTTGTTTCCTTCCCAGTATAAGAATTGGCTTGGTAGTTTGGTTTGCCCTGTTCCCATCATGCACTGGGACAGGAACAGACTAATTTGCATATAGCCAAGTTCTGAGCTGGGATGGTGCAGTGAGCTAAAAAACGGTGATGGATCAAGCCCTGATCTTTGGACTGGGTAAGAGTGGTCTGCTTAATTCAGGCACTCTGTTCATCACCACCCCTTTTCTGAATCATTTTGTCCACCATAAGCGTGGAAGGGTATACTCAGATGTGAGTCCCTTGCTCATTGCACCATCAGGATTCAAGCAAGCCGGGCCGACGACGCCTGAAATGGCAGAAACCGGTCCCCGGAAGCTTGTTTCCTTCCCAGTATAAGAATTGGCTTGGTAGTTTGGTTTGCCCTGTTCCCATCATGCACTGGGACAGGAACAGACTAATTTGCATATAGCCAAGTTCTGAGCTGGAATGGTGCAGTGAGCTAAAAAACGGTGATGGATCAAGCCCTGATCTTTGGACTGGGTAAGAGTGGTCTGCTTAATTCAGGCACTCTGTTCATCACCACCCCCTTTTCTGAATCATTTTGTCCACCATAAGCGTGGAAGGGTATACTCAGATGTGAGTCCCTTGCTCATTGCACCATCAGGATTCAAGCAAGCCGGGCCGACGATGCCTGAAATGGCAGAAACCTGTCCACGGAAGCTTGTTTCCTTCCCAGTATAAGAATTGGCTTGGTAGTTTGGTTTGCCCTGTTCCCATCATGCACTGGGACAGGAACAGACTAATTTGCATATAGCCAAGTTCTGAGCTGGGATGGTGCAGTGAGCTAAAAAAACGGTGATGGATCAAGCCCTGATCTTTGGACTGGGTAAGAGTGGTCTGCTTAATTCAGGCACTCTGCTCATCACCACCCCCTTTTCTGAATCATTTTGTCCACCATAAGCGTGGAAGGGTATACTCAGATGTGAGTCCCTTGCTCATTGCACCATCAGGATTCAAGCAAGCCGGGCCGACGACGCCTGAAATGGCAGAAACCGGTCCCCGGAAGCTTGTTTCCTTCCCAGTATAAGAATTGGCTTGGTAGTTTGGTTTGCCCTGTTCCCATCATGCACTGGGACAGGAACAGACTAATTTGCATATAGCCAAGTTCTGAGCTGGGATGGTGCAGTGAGCTAAAAAACGGTGATGGATCAAGCCCTGATCTTTGGACTGGGTAAGAGTGGTCTGCTTAATTCAGGCACTCTGTTCATCACCACCCCCTTTTCTGAATCATTTTGTCCACCATAAGCGTGGAAGGGTATACTCAGATGTGAGTCCCTTGCTCATTGCACCATCAGGATTCAAGCAAGCCGGGCCGACGCCGGCCTGAAATGGCAGAAACCGGTCCCCGGAAGCTTGTTTCCTTCCCAGTATAAGAATTGGCTTGGTAGTTTGGTTTGCCCTGTTCCCCTCATGCACTGGGACAGGAACAGACTAATTTGCATATAGCCAAGTTCTGAGCTGGGATGGTGCAGTGAGCTAAAAAACGGTGATGGATCAAGCCCTGATCTTTGGACTGGGTAAGAGTGGTCTGCTTAATTCAGGCACTCTGTTCATCACCACCCCCTTTTCTGAATCACTCCTAACCAAAGCAACTAATTCCACCCCCTGGATTCCACTGAAATGTCCAGGAAGGATCCTTACTCAATTCTAAAAAGGATACACAGCCACAACAATACAACTGGCAGCAAATGCAGAGTGGCAACGACTGACCTCTTAAGAAGCAATTGGAGCTGGTGCCGTCAGCCGCATCTTTCAGACGCTCTGACTGAATCAATCCCCAGTGCCATTGTGCCCTGAGCCTCTGTAGCTATACCTTTGCCTTTGGAAGTTCTAAGGTCTCCAGCAGCAATGTCAGTCCCCTGATGTAACAGCTTTCCTAAATGGTTACAACATCATAGCCCTGCAGGAAACATGGGATGAGATGTCCGATAACAGGCTACATGGAGCACAGGAAGACATCCATCAGAGAGCACAAGTATGGCAGATCAAAGGGTGGCCTGTCTATATACACCTAGGCAAATCTGCAAGGGAATATAGTTTCATTAACATTTCAGGAGAGCTGGCTGCAAGGAATCAAATCTGGCAACTGGAGATCATTGTGCTCCGTTCTGCTGATTAACATCTATTAATCCAGATGCAAGGGAGAAGAGTCAAAACTCAATGGCTCATAGTGATTCTGTTCAACTTAATCAGGAATTATCCACTAGCAGACTCTATGATAATTGGGGACTTTAATACAAATCTATTTCAGGATTATCATGAGGTCCCCAATGAGAATTCCCTAGGGTGTGCCCAGGACATCTCAGAGCAATCTAGGCCAAGACGCTGCCCTCACAGCCCAGTTGGTGAGCTCCTGGTTATGCAACCCAACAGCGTGGGCTTCAAAGTACCGAACAGTTGGTTCCCACAAGACACCACCAACCTGGTCTAGAGTCGATGGGAAAACTTGCTCCTATCTTGATTACCCCATCGGTAACATGGAGATGCTTTCCTCAGTAGAAAGCTATGGTATTGGTATGCAAACTGAAAGTGATCATCGTCCTCAGATTATCATAATAAATTCCAGCCTATCCTATCAATCTGGCAAGTACTATGTGCAAAGGAACATACACTGAGAGCCTTAAGCGGCTCAACTGGAGCAACAAGGTAAGCGACAACATCAAGCCTAAATGCATAAACCCTGCGGTGGAAGGAGGCTCAGGAGCAGGGTCACCGATGGCTCAATGAACAAACCTTACCACCTGGCTCCTCTTTACATTTTCACAATCAGCTCACTCGTCAGGGGCGTAACACAGGCCCCTGCAGACCCCGTGGTGCGGGGGTGGGGGGGCCCTCACCCTCCAGGGTGACCCGTCAGCACCACACTTCTGCTGGGGAGCTCTAGATTGAGTCCAGAGGGGGCCCCTTCACGTACCCTGCAGGGGGGGCCCCTCAAGGTTCGTTATGCCACTGTCACTCGTATGGCCACACAAAGTCACTCTTCATTGCTTAAAGAAAGCCAGCAACGAGCCCTTGAAGGGCACCCAGAAGAACCAGGATCTAAGAAATTAATCAATATATTTAGTAGTGTGCAGAAAAACTTTAGATAAGGAATCTATGCAGAGGATGAAAGCTGCTTACACCACAATTGGGGGACCCTTTTCTGTACGAGCAAGGAATCCAACTCTAGGAACTTTTGAGCCATTGTGAACAGGCAAATGAATGGAGCTAGCAGGTTCGGATGTTTGAATTTCATGGAATTGGCACTTCTTGGCGAGTGGGGATGCAGGTCACTGCCATCACCTCAAGATCAAGATCAGCCGTGTCATCCTGCCACAGATCTGCCTCTCCTGATAAGCCGGCTGGACCATGTAACATCAAAAGCAAGGTCTGATGGGTCCTCTGAACCCATCAGCCTCCTTCAGGCTCTTTTCAAATAGAACAGCCCATTCTGGAAAGTAGGCTCTCTTCACTTTTTGATTATTTCCAGAGGAGTTCAACAGTCCCAGAATCTTGTTGTGGGGCAAATCATCCCATTCACAAAAGGGGCTCCAGGTCAGATTCAAGCAATTACAGACTTATTGACCTTCTAGACAATGAAGCTAAATTTTACACTAGTTTACTCCTGGAGGATCTGCGGTTATGGGTACAGTTGACTGGTCTTAGCCAATAAACCGAACAAGTTTCACAGCCAAATCTGGCATTCATTCCAACTTACTAGCAATATCAATCTTGGTGGACTAAGCAACTTCTTCAAACACCTTGCTGCACTGCTGCTGTTTTGTTGACTTTGACGTGGCCTTTGACTGTGTACCCAGGGGGGACTTTGGTCCAAATGACTGAAATGGTACATTCCCTCAAAACTCTTGGAGCCTAAAAATCCAGCTGCACTCCAATACCTGGATACGCATTAAACTGGGTGATGGTGCCTGCGTATCCAGGAAAATCCCTACCACCCAGGACATTAAGCCGGCATGCGTGTTAGACTCTCTACATTTTATCTTTTTATTATTGCTGATCTGTTGCAATCTCTGTATTCCATCAACAGTCCCCTTCCTAAGTTAGGTGGGGAACGGATCAGTAACCTGTTATACGCTGCTGACCTCACTCTACTCAGTTTTCCGAGAGTAGGACTACAACATTTGCTAAACCAGCTATATCTTATATCACCACTAACAACTTCGAGGTCAATCTGAAGAAAACAACGGTTGTAACATTAGAAGGGAAATGTATTGGGGTGGCTGGATCTACAATGGTAAAAGGATCATAGTGGACCAATCGTAAAATTACCTGGGGCTCACATCGACGCACGGGGCTCCTTTACAAGACAAGGCAAGGAAGTTGAAGCAATGGTCCTGGGTCTTCAGGAGACCCTTTTAAAATGATCAGAATTATTACTGGGGCCACGACTACCCCTGTTAGAAGTTATGAGGGCCAAAATCTCACCCTCATTGTCTTATGGCAGCGAAATAGTATTGGGCAAAAAAACAGCAGCTTATTAAATAAACTCATTACAAGGATATACAGAGGCATTATTCACTGGCCAAGGTGCTGATCCACAGCCCGGATCAGGCTGGAACTGGGCCTCTCTGATCAGTGGGCAGCCAGGGCCTGTGCCTACCTCAATCTGTGTTATGAGCTGCAGGTAGCCAGGGGTGGTTTTCTAGAGGCACTCTTATGGGCTGAAATCAGTACCAGCGGCCCGACCCAAGCGCATCATTAGTTCCCTGAAGATTATCAGCAGCTCCTGAATGTAAACAATCTTTGGGCAGTAAATCTGTGTCAACATGCCTTTAAGCAGAGAATGAAAAAAAAAGTCTGCCTCTGATCAAAGCCTTCTGACAGGGCCTTCCTAGCAAAGCATAATCCCGTCTGGGAGGTCATCAATGCCCACGGCCTGCAATCCCCTCATCTTATCTTACCTGCACATACTCCAACCATCTGAAGGCAAGAGTTATGGCTCCAAGGTTGGGGGCGTGGCAACTCTTGAAACAACTTTCCGGTTGGTGTAGACCCCTGGAAGGAACCATCTGCAAACCAGATGATTCCATTATATAGCAAACAGCATGAACCAGATGACTACAATACATAGTAAACAGCATAAAACATTAATTAATTCTTACTTGGGGTGGAGGGTGGGGCTGGTCAAGTAGGCAAATATCTGCCTGCGGTTAGTATAAACCAGGTGACTCCAATACAAAATAAACAGCATAAACCAGATGGCTCCACTATATAGTCAATGGCGTAAATGAGATAACTCAAATATATAGTAAACAGCATAAACCAGATTGCCCCAATATATAGTAAACCGCGTAAACCAGATGACTCCAGCATATAGTAAACAGCATAAACCAGATGACTCAGTATATAGTAAACAGCATAAACCAGATGAGTCCAGTATATAGTAAACAGCATAAACCAGATGATTCAAATAAATAACAAACAGCATAAACCAGATTATTCCTATTTATATTAAACAGCATAACCAGATGGCTGCTGTACTTAGTTCATAACTGCAGTGCTCTCCAATCAACTTCTGTTTGTACAAGTTCCTGAATCACTCTTACATGAAGATGCAAATAAATCCCACCGCTGGCAACCAGTGTTCCTGCTGCAGCAACATGAAAGCCAATTGGCTGTAATTGGTGGATAAAGATGGCCGCTGTAAGTCTAGACAGAGTCGCCGACATCTTGGAAATGGTGGTTAGCCTTAGTTCTCTTACGTCATTTGTGTAGAGTAGGCATTGCTCCTTTGAAGCTTCGATCCAGACGGCACCTGTGCACTGCACTCACCTATCATCTCCTCCACAATGAAAAAAGTATGTGGCCATGAAGTTCAGTTAATTACATCTCTGCGCTCACCCCACATTCCCAGGTGAGCGCGGATCATGAATTCTGACATTTGATCCGCCTGACTTTGGGAGCCACATCCTTTTCTTTTCACCTCCACAGAGGACAAGCTTTGTCCCGTTCAACCATAGTGCCTTTATGATTCCACCGATGCTACGGTATAAAGGTAGGAAGAGCCCTCACCGTAAACCCAGTTACTGGTAGTTCCAGTGGCTGCTCATGGTGCTTTAGGTTAAACACGGGCACTAAACGGGATGCAGTGAAAGATACTTTCATAGGAGAGGCTTAGGGAGGAACAAGGAGGGGTTTAGGGAATAGTAATGCAGGATTTAAGAAGGGACAGGAGCCAATCCACCAATGATTGGGCTGAGGTAGCCTATTGCTATTCACAAACTGCACTTTTAAAGTTACTACAGTCAGAAAGGACTCAAAACAGTAGAAAATATACTCAGAGCTGCAGTAAGTATAAATAAAAATCATAGAGGTAGGGACTTAAAATAAAACCCCATCGGAAATAATTTTAAATTAAATAACATTTTTAAATTAATTAAAAATATAACTACCGTAAAATTAATTTCATGCTAAAAAACTGTTTAAAAATAACACATTTATTATTTTATTTCAAAATATGTAATAACCTTTTTTGAATTAAAGAAAGAAAGTAACATTCATTTATTATGAATATATAAATACATTTCATTTAATTATGTTTATGCATTACATTTAACACTTTTTAATGCATAAAAAATGTAATTTTTATTTTACTCTAGGTGGGATATTTTTAATTCACACGTCAGAAAAATAATTTTGTTTTTAATATATTAAAAATATTTACTTCAAAAAAAAAACCTTTTATTGATCATTTTAAAAAGGTGTTTTATATGGAGAGGCGAAAACAGGCATATACATAGAACAGAATACTCATGTAGTTATCACAGATAGAATGTCATAGTCCAAACAGATATTACATCTATCAGCTTCAAAGAGTCACCAATATCCTTCAATCACAAGTCGCCTGCAGTACTAAAGTCAAAGGCAGCCATATGATAGAACTGAGTGACCAGTGCCTAGAAACCCACAGGGGATCCATGATCTATCAATGATATAGGGCAGAGGAAGCACAAGGTACTTCTCAACATAGACATATATAAGATAAAGGATACTGCCTAGGTTCAAGCTTTACATCACTTATGTAGGCTCTAGTCTAATGGATCTTCGTTTATTAAGAGATAAAAATTAATGTGAGAAGCCTTTGTAGTGAATAATGTGTAATTGGCAACTTGAGAACATCAAATCCACGTGAGAACAATGGACCCTCCAGGCATTCACAGGCTTCTCCTACTCGACCTCCCCCCCCCCATTTAATTCTTGACATGTGGCATAGATGGAGCAGGGTACATCCAATAATGGGAAAAGTGTGCCTGGGCACAGAGATAGTACAATTCAGTTCTTGGACCTCAAACCCTCCCAGCCTGAATGGCATTGTTAGACTTTCCCATCACACTCTCGCATGCCTCCCCGCCCATGCTAATCTGATCCGCTGCCTCCTGAGCAAAGGGAAAAGGACCCATGAAGTGGAAGAGACAAATTCACAAATAGATAAAGCAATCAGGGTAATGTAACCATCATTATTAGGCCTATACATCCTGCCAGGAATAATGGGAGAGATATCCAACATGTACCTTACTCAGAGATCTTATTCATAAGGACATTATTGTTCTTGTAACTTTTAAATACAATGATGCTAATAGTGCTGTAGCATTTGTTTTATTATGTTCTACAATTAAAATTATAAAAATATATAAAGTTAATTGACATTATTATTTAATGTCAAAATATTTTTTTAGAGTTTACTAAATTGTATTTACTTTTTCCTCTACATTACCATATGGAGCTCTCCACCACCGGGGTTTACCATATCATAAAGTGTGTGGTAAATTTAGAATTTGTATCCAACTTGAAACAAATTGTAAAAGTATATTTTTGTAAATATTATTGTAAATTGATTTTCTATGTTTAACTTCAACATGGAACACAATTAAAAAGCAACATCACTAGTAATGTAATCTTTAACTAAATATTTGTTACTTTGACTGTATTACATTATCATTATTTTTCTGAAGTTTAAATTGAAAAAATATTTCCACCTAGCAAGAGAATATTTTTTATTATGTATTAATAATGTTTAAGAGTGATGTATAGTATTAATCATTTTTAGAAATGATGTACAGGATTCATTTTTTCAAAAAGTTAATGTCGCCTAATTTCTTTTAAATAAAAAAAAATATTTAATATATGTTATAAATTAAACAAGGTTTTAGTTCTAAATTGTTAACCTAATAATCCCACTGGATTTTTGTGCCGTGCAAGAGAGAAAGGATCTGGGCATCTTCTTTTGCATTTCATTTTGCTCAGATACTTAATTTATGAAAAGATGGCTCTGTTAATGGTTGTTACAGCATTCCCCAGGGGCTTGACAAGAGTAGAACTGGAGTCCAATGTTTTTCTGTGATGTTCATTATGTTCACTTTTGTCCTGCACTGTTTCTTACAATCTGTGCCTGGCAGAGAGTGCAGCTTTGAGGGTTCATGGAAATGTTTGATCCTAGGTCTTGTGTTTTTTACAGGTCCAAGACCTGGGGAGGGAGGCTTCCATCAGCCACTTCAGCAACAAGAGGCCATCATTTAAAAGAGAAGAGGAATCCATCTCTAGATCTCCAGCAGCCTCTGCCCCTGACAGAGGGAGGGAGTGGCAGCCTGTTTGTTGCTGCTCCAGGATTCCACCCTCTGTGGCTCCCTTCTGACTCCCTCGGAAGCTTCCGTTTTCTTGTTACTCATCAAACCCTTGGTTATTAAATGGTGGAATGTGAGATTGCAATTAAAACTTTTGAGATCTTTTGGACATAGGAAAATGTATTTCCCATATATATTTAGTCTCCTATAAATTGAATTTGGAAGTGTAGATACCTAGATTCAGATTTTTAGGCACATTAACTTTTGTGCCACATCCAACAATAAGTTCTATTTTTAGTCATTGTGCACGCTGGTGCATGCAAGGTCCTTTACCTGACCAGAGCCAAATCAACACTCATGTCATTTGTGCCGCACGGTTCCAGTGTTTCTGTACTCAGTTTACTGATAGGGTCTAAAAAGGAGGTAAAATGTGTCAATGGTCATCCTGTGATGTATTCCTATAGGTTCTGTATCGATCCCCCTATTCCTGACCCTATTCTGGTTAACAAGTTAACTAGCAGCCATCCCATGATGCAGAAAACCCCCATGATGCAGGAACCGTTGTCTGATAAAGCCACACTACGGCACAGGAACGTGTTATCTGATTAGGTCATAACGCTTGCCATCTAATTAGACAAGCGATATTCCTCCAGCCCCTGATAAGGCATACGGAGTTCTCAAAACAAATCAAACCTATGACCACCTGGGAAAAACCCTGCGGCCATTGTTTTGATTTCATCGAGAACTTCAGCAAAAGAATGTGCTAACGACCAAGTCGTATGACATCCTTATTGACGTATCTATGTCCATCCTTACGTCAATCTCGGCACCTTAAAGGTATAAATATTACCGATATTGCCCTATGCAAACACACGCGGTGGTGACGAGATCGGAGCAGCCAGACTTGCCGAAGCCCAGAGCAGAGCAGACCCCGCTGGCGCAGCCCCGCCTTCCTGACGCGCTGAGAACGAGACGCTGCTTTCTCCTGCCGAGAAATCCAGCACCGGCGCTTCAGGGTAGCCCTCGCAGGCAGCCTGGAATATCGAGACCAGAGATGAGAGATACCATCCCTCATTCATCCTAGATTCCAGGTACAGAACTGAATATCCCCTCGCAGAGAATTCTTTAGTCAGTCACTTGGCAAAACAAACTTAACTTAAACTGTAACTTTCTATCCCCACCCACGTATTAGGCTTATGTCAGGTACATTGGGGTAGGCGTAGTTAGAAACACCAGTTGAGTACGATTAGTCAAATGTATATGTGTATGTATCTATTTTATTCATTTTAAACCTTCATATGGCTTAGAAACCATATCAATGTTTTTACAGTATTATTTTATACTTCTGCTTTTAATGTATGCACTTTACTTAACCATAAGTATTGCAATAATATCGATCCATTTCTCTTGTATGAGAAAAGAGACTGATCAATAAATAACATCTTTTATTGAACACGCCCGTCTCTTCCTTTTCTCTACAATCTGGTGAGACTAAGAATGCACGTACTGACTGAGTAAAATAAGTCGTCTTTTGTTTTCACACGACTCTAGAGATACACTCTTGATTAGGGGAGAGCAAAGTTGTCATGTTCTACGGTTGTCAGAAACTAAATCCCTTCTTGTCTATCCAGGGAGGTTCAACTCCTCCTTGCCTATTCGAGAAAGTTTCTAGTGAACTCTGAGCTAGCTGGCAAACCCAAAACTTTAAGTCTAATATCGACAGTAGTAGACCTAGTTAATGTCTGGTCTAGGCCTATACTATTGAAGGTATTATTCCAATGCGCAGAGCCTATTGGGATAATAGGAACTACACTACATGGCGCCCAACTCGTTTGGATAGGCGATAAAACTAACGCAAGACATTTAGAGTAACTCAGTCGTGCTTTTTCACTCAGACCCCTTTTTCCCATAATACTCCAAAGACGTCTGGAGTGGGTGAAAGGTAATATCCGCCAGACCTCGCAGGAGGAAACTCCTATGTATGGTTCTTGGTTTAGTCAACGTTGAAGGATACACTGTTCCAAAATATTGTGCATCTAATCTTTGTTTCCATAAGAAACCTGATCTGCAAACAAAAGAAATAACCTTCCTGTCGGTAAAATGGTAGACAGTGATGATGAAAGAGAGACAGTTAGAATAGCAACTGAACTCGCAGCAGCTGATACTGCTATGCAGGAAGCAGACCCGGGTATAATAATCATCCCGGTCAACACAAGAAAATCTATAACTTTAAAACTTATAGAAAATGGACTGACACCTAGAGGTGGCACAGTCATATTCGTAATTGAGGCACACGAATATCGGCAGACAGAGGTATTCTACACATGGATAAACTTTCCAGCAGCAAATGCTGTAACAAAGTACTTCCACTATTACAAAATAGAGGAACCTCCTAATGAGTACACTCCTTTCGAGGAGGTGGAAGTACCACTTAAATTTCAAGAGCACCTGCTCTTATTTAATGGCGCCCTAAAACATAATAATCACATCACCAGGCTCGGTCCTTTAGGTAGACCAGGAGCAACGTGGCCGGTCCTAGCCGGATACACACCACATCCAGACATTGAAAGAATGCCTGCACCAGAGCTTTTAACACAGCTAAAACAATTAATAAAAGTACATAGACAATTAGTCCAATATGTGATGCGGACTTCAACAATCCAACCAGCAATTAAAATTCCACAGCTGACCCCTCACCAGGGGAACACAAATAAAATTACACCACAGAACATACAGTCCTGCCTAGGTAAAGTACCGGCAAAACGGGAACAAATACCATTCTGGCTAGCACAAAAAATCACCCAAATAGAGGCGGTGTTTCCAGACACCACCCCGTTAGAAAAACACAGGATTCTGACTATCTGTCTTCCAATGGGAATCGCACCACACGTGGAGGACTGTGACACTTGGGGTACAGTCTTTGCTTCCATTTACACAAAAACGCATGGTGTTCCATCCATCTCGGTAATACCAGATGTGCTAAAACAAATTCAAGATGAATACGGCCCAGAACCCGCTTTAACTCTTGGTATGAAATTACTAAAAGACTTCAAGCAGGTCTCGGCTATATTATTAGCCAACATAAAGGGAGAAGCAGCAAACGTGGCGATCCGCCAGAGGTTAAAAGAGACAGATATAGCAGACCAACCAGCTGAAATTGCCAGAATCATAGAAAAATCCTATGAGGAACTAGGTAGAGATAGTTTAGGTGGAATACCAGTAAAACCACAACTGATTGAAAGTCCTGAAAAAATATTTTTTAATAATAATTCAACATCACAAAAAAAGAGCTGGGATGGAAACAAACAATCCAATCCTAAAGAAAAGAAATTCCAGTCCAGAGGAAGGTCTCCTCGGCGGAGAGAAAAATCTCCGAACCAAAGACACAGGTCACCCCAAAGTGACCCCTCTGAGAAAAGATATAACCTTAGAAATAGGGATAATATAAAGAAGCCTGATAGATATCAAGACATTGATACACGTCCCTCTCAATCTTTTCAGACTTCCTCGCAGAAATCGGAAAGAAGAGGACGATCAGAACAAAGAGAAGAGCACGCCAAGTCCAAAGACAAGGAACCTGCTCATCTAAAAAAGAAATTACAATTTCCAAAAAAGAAGGTAGCCAGCATTAAAGTAGTTAACGTCTGGTCTAGGCCTATACTATTGAAGGTATTATTCCAATGCGCAGAGCCTATTGGGATAATAGGAACTACACTACATGGCAATGCCGAGAATTCTGAGGACACAACTGAAAAACGGAGAATGGGCTCAGACAATGCTAGACAGCGCAGCAGAAGTGAGCATAGCTCGCAAAGTCCTTATGAATCATCTGGAGACAGTGGACACGAATGAATATCTTCAAGTGGAAACTGCAGACACCAGAGTTAGCAAACCTCACAAAATATATGAAATAACTTTACGTATAGAAGGGGATAAGACTAGAAAAATAAGGTGACTATTTTGGGATAATCTCTCCAAGGGCTATGACATCCTTCTAGCTGAAAAAGACTGGCCACCAGAGTTTGTCAGGGATTGCCCTCATGGCGAAGAAATAATTATGCCTGCCTTCTCAAATCATATCCCAATTCATAAAAAATACACACTTGCTAGAAAGTGGGCAGTAGCTCAAGCTCCTGCTTTATATAAAAATCATGTAGGATGGGATGAGGACTCTCCTCCTCACAAAATCCAGTTAAAATCACAACCTACTGCACAAAGGCAGTACCCAATTAAGCAAGAAGCTAAAAAACAGGTAAAAGAAATCCTAGATCAATTAGAATACCAGGGGGTGATTGAAACTTGCACCTCACAAATGAACAACTCTTTGTTTCCGGTCTCCAAACCAGACAATTCATATCGTCTAGTTTTGGATTACCGACACCTTAACTCATGTTGCAAAACTTTTGCAGTGCAAAACTCGCATAGTGCTGCACTAATGAATAACATAGTGCGCAAAAAATACAAAACAACATTAGACATCTCTAATGGATTCTTTTGTCAAAATATAGCACCAGAGAGCAGATATTTGTCTGCGTTCTTAATAAATGGCACTCAAAAACAATTCTGTCGGTTAGCCCAGGGGTACAAGAACAGCCCGGGAGTATTCTCAGCGACAGTAACAGAATTACTACAAATGTATGATGACGAAGCATTATCGTATGTCGATGACATTTACTTAACAGATGATGACTTGGATACTCACTTGAAGAGAGTGAACACCATAATACTTGGGTTCGCAGCAGAGGGTTACAAATTCAACTTTAAAAAATCCAGAATTGCCCATCTGACAGTCCTGTTCTTAGGATATGAATTATCAAGTGAAGGCAAAAGCCTGGCTGACAATTTCCTAGAGAAATGTGCCGTACTCCAAGCACCTAGAACACTAAAAAACCTACAGTCAATTCTAGGCTTCCTAAATTTCGGAAGAACATACATTGCAAATTACGCAGAAAGGGTCAAACCCCTTTATGATCTAATAAAACCAGATTTTAAAAGAACCAATTGGACTCAAATACACACAGAAATTCTGAGATCCTTACAAACAGACATGTTAATTAAAACAAAATTAGAAACACGTGATAACACACGCAATCTTGTGATTCGAGTCATCCCAGGAAGATGCGGATTCACATACCTGACCTCTAATGAGGGAGAAAAGGTACCAATTGCATTCAAATCACACTTATACACAGAAGCTGAAAAGAAGTTCAGTATTAAAGAAAACATTGTTCATGCAGTTCAAACCGCAATAGCTAGAGAAAAAGATAAAGCTGACGGTAGACATATCATTGTCAGAACAGCTGAATCAGCCTTTGAGACACTAACAACACCGTGTAATTTACCAACAACAACATTGAATCCGGAATGGATACAATGGGTGAATTCAATTACAACGGACAAAGTATACTACTATTTTGATCCAGAATTAAAAGAATTAAAAAATCTAGAATATGAAAGAACATTCCCTCTGCCAATCGACATTCTGCCCTTACGACAATACGCTTGTGTAATCTATACAGACGGACATGCTCAACCCTCCATTTGGGGAGAACAAGCATACAACGCCACATGTGAGATTACAAAAGAAGTGTGGCGCGGAGGTAAACTAAGACCTCTATTAACAAAAACACACTCAGTAGAAACTAATTCAGAACAACAGACTGAAATATTAGCATTGAAAATGGCGCTAGATAATGCGGATCGCGAATTCCCGACACTTATAGTGTCCGATTCATATTACTGCGTCAAATCATATAACAACGATTTGCAGACATGGATTCAAAACGGTTACAAAGATGACACAGGTGCAACAATAAAGCAAAAACTGCTTTGGGAACAAATAGTTCTGTTACAAAAAGAACTACCAAAGACTCACGTGACACACTCACTGAGTCATCAGCGTGATGGCGTTCACGTTGCAGGGAATTCATTGGCTGAGACAGCCACAGCGGTAGCAACGAAATCGGCTTCCGTAGTCAGAAAAAAGCGTACAATGAAATACATTGACGGTGAAACAGTGCTGGCGGTGAAAACGCCATCAAAAGGCTACTGCTCAGCACTACCGATCAACTATCCACTCAATTATACATACATAATCGATGCAAACTCCGTCCCTTTTGCTCGAATCCCTGGAGTGGGGGATAGAGTAATTCCAAACATGGACAGGAGAACTTTGTTAATTGCAGACGCACATATGGGCGAGGGTCTCGGACACCTCAAACTAAAAGATTCTCTGGAAGAATTACAATCAAGGTACTGGTGGCCAGGCATGAGCCTGCAGCATCACATTTTTGTAAAAAAATGCCTGAACTGCAACAGGGATCGCAGTGGCGAGAGAAATGGTATACTACCGTGGCGTTTCACTCCACAAAAAATCAATAGTAAAAAGCAAAGTGTCCGATTAACATATACAGGCTAGTTTCCATTTATAATGTAGATCCTCAGCACTCGGCTGACGTCTGGACTGTTATACAAAGATTAGCGAGTCTAAATGGCATATACGCTAGGAACATGCTACGTTTGACCAATGTTTTCACATTAGCCCTCAAGCCTGTGGGGAAACATGGCCAAATGAGCATAGCACAGCGGGATTCTTCTCACTTCCTTCCTGAGGGATACGGGATGGTGTAAAGAAAAAACCAAGACAGAAAGCAATCTATAATGGAAAGGGTATTAGGTTCGGGAGCTGGGTGGGTCAAACATCTAATAAGTGTCCAACGTAGTCTAAATAACCTGCCAAGAAATTCTCTGAAGGGATTCAGTCCGTACGAATTATTATTTGGAACTAGGATGTTAGTCTTAGACCTCGACAGTCAGACTTCAGTGGTGAAGGAAAAAAGCTTTGATATCAAAGACCGTTTGGCTATTTTGCAGGACTTAAACGAAACAAGAAAAGACCTGAGCAACATAAAGTTGAAACAACAGCCAACAACCACTGAAGAACCACCACCTGTCCCAGCAAGACCTGTCTGGATTCCAAAAGTTGGGGATCTAGTCAGAGAAAAGATCGCGGTAAAGAAGGAATTTGGGCCTTCTTACAGAAAAGCAGTTCCTGTCTTGTCTATCAACGGGACAAGATCAGTTGTACTACCGCCGCTTGCTGGTAAAAAGGAGAACCGAGTTGTATCAATCGACCTGGTAAAACCACAATCATGTGGCCGATAACAAATAGTAGGCCAAGTGGACTCCCAATAAGTAGCAGAACACCAAGGTTTGCTACCAATACAGAGGTCCTAACTAAGAGGCTAATCACATTCGAAACGCCTACAGAACAACAACAAGGACAATGCAACAATGCAATGGAACTTAAACCTCTGAAAACCCAAATAAAAACATTTAGCAGAGACACACCAATCTACAATGAAGTAACAAACGAATATGCAAGAAACAGTAATCCTGAAGCAATTGGAACAATTGACAGAACTGCATCCGGCTACTTCATAAACTTCGATGATTCCTCTGAAGGCTTCAGTGAATCAAAAACACAGCCATCAACAAAAACCTTTAAAGATAAAGCTAAAGAACTTTTGAAACAACTGAAAGAAACATATCTGATTTCTCCATGGATCGAATTTTGGGTGGGTTTTGGTGCATTTATCCTCATACTTTGGCTCATCATGGTACTAACTTTGGGACGCTTCATTGAGGGAAAATATGCTAAAATGGACACAGCAAGTCAGAAAATCAACTTGATCCTCAAACCACACACATCTTCACACATCGAGAAAAGAGAACTTTCTTCAGTCAACTTCACAGCCAATCCTATACCGGGTGGGGTAGCATGGGACAACACTGACTACGAAATCTATGGTCCGGTTGAAATCCTGAAATATCCACACCAAATTAAGATCTCATTGAGTGACTTTGTAAAACCAAGCTCATTTGCTGATGATTGGGACTTTGAAAGTATAAATAATATGATGTCTGACCTAGTGATGTCTGCTAAATTTACCAAACATGATTATTTGCAGGGTTCTACAAATTATGATAGTATTTACTGTTACAACCACTATGGTAACCATTTTCTACATAAATCTGCACAACCTAGAAATGTTTTAAATTATAATCAATGGGAACATTGTGCAACCCCTCCAAAAGGAAGCTCAAGAACCTTTTATGACAAATATTCATACTTTTCAGGTTTTAACACAAGTAATGCTGAAACATTTTATTTTAAATTGTCAAATAAGACAGGGACAAAGACCATGATAACAAACACGAAATTGATATATTCAGACTCATTCTTTGAACGAATGAATACTTTTGGTTTTGATTATTGGGACAAAAATGTTGAATTAAAGAGTGTTTGGGGTACAAAAGAATGGCAAGTACAAGGTATAGAATCTTTGTTTAGAGCCTGCATGATCCCAGAACAAATTATATTTTTAAATGACACTGTTCAACAAACCACCTGTCTTGGCCTAGCCAAAATCAAAGACTTAAATAAACTGTCTATTCCAAAACCAACAATGAACAGCAATAGCTCTACAGATGAGGAGATAGACGTAAACTTTGTATTAAACCAAAACAGAACACATCCTGATTGGAAACAGTGGTTGATCTGGCCCACAGATACTAATAACTGTCAAGACAGATTCCTGAACAAAACACAGGGGTTCAAATTGACCAGGCCAGACCCTAGATATCCCCAAAGACAACACCCAGGGATAATAACCACCTACAGTGTGGGCAAATTATGCCTTCAATGGCTACAAACTTCCACACTGGCAGAAATTAAGCAACACCTAACTTTACTTACTGATGGTGCTGACTTGCGTGATTTCATTATGGGACCACGCAAGCAGCGTTAAAAGCGTTTCATAGCAGCCTCTGTATATGCAGCATACAACGAGGCCTGGAAGGTGACTCAAATTGAGACAGCAGAAAAAATACGGGAAATTGACCGTATTAATTTGGAAAAATCACTTTCTGTAGTGGACAATGGGTTAATGACTCTGTCCTCCAGAATTTTTTCTTTGGACAGCATTGTGTCTTCAGCAATCGACATAATATCGCAAGACTTACTGTTGTTACAACACGGTCAGTCTCAATTGCGTTCTATTGTACAACTTGGCTGGACGTTACAAAATCTGCCTTCAGGCTATGTGCCTTGGCGTTTAATCAACACAACGTCACTATTCAATATCTTTAACCTTACTGATAAACAAATCAGTATGGCACAAAAGGGTGCTGATTATACAATCCTGAGCATTGAGAAACTCGAGAGATTACCAGTGACAATGTCAGAACGACCTGTCAGTGAATGGATAATACACGGGATAATTAATATTCCAATTTCAACCTTCAGGTTTCAATACTGCCAAAAATATATACAGGCTGGCATGTACGAAAAACTGGGAAAGGGGTTAATTAAAACAACATGGAACTTGCCCTATTCACATGCATGTGTCAGTAATAAAGGACAGAAAGTGTTTCTTAGTGGCAATAATTGTGCAATGTCACTAAGCGGTACACTTCTGTGTAATGGAATTAGTTTGCATGGAGCCTGTGAAGGGAATTCATATAACCTTTCATGTCACCAGCTAGGCGCACCTGCAACAGAGATAGAACCATTCTTTCAAAGACTCTATAATGGGAGTTACGTTCTAATTGTAGATCGCAGATGTTGTAGTCTTATGCCAGGGACTCCTTATCTCGTAACTACGACTGCGAAGGTCAAGTGCTGTGGACACTCATTGTTCCCCAGCTCCTTTCCAGACAGGGAGGCAAGGGCATGGCCCAACTTGAAAATTACTTCTATTCGAATAGATACTTTAAGCAGAATGAAAACAGTGCTTCTTCAGACGCCGACCAGGCTCACGTCATCAAAAGAAACGTATGATCTCCTAGTCGCAAGGACCACTGCAGAGATTCACTCTTTGTTATCAACTAATTCCCCCATACATTTCGCAGAAATCCTGAATGAAATCTTAAATATTTCTGATACCAGTGGAGTCTCAAAGGTATTTAAGACAGTATTTTCAATGGCATTAACACCATTCAAAGCCATACTGGGTATTTTTCCAGATTTCGTCCATTCGATTTTTGGCGGACTTCCCCTCATTTTGGGACTAATTGCAGGAATCCTATTCTTGGTCCTAATATTTCGTTATGGCAAACCGTGTCACAGACAAAACACCTGCGACAAGGGAAGAAACAATCGGAGCCATTGGATACCGGGACCGGATATCAAAAATCCTGGGACTATCCCGGCTTAGAGACCTGAACATGACTTGGTTTCTATCATTTCGAACAATGTGCCATCGATGTGTTTTACCTGTATTAAGGTGCTTGCTATGCGGAGAAGAATGCGTGTTAGACACCTGTCTGACGCTACAATCGGATGCGCCAATGGATGCAGAAACATTGTTGAGTCCAATAAAGGCTCATGCTTTGTGCTGCCCTCAACGGCTACCAATCCTGATGACGGCATTCGTGGAAGCTTCACCACTACGATTAAGGGGTAGTGAAGTTCAAGATGAAAGCAGCATCGATCAGGTACGACCTTCTGTCAGCAATACTAATCAAAACGTCAATGGAGACAATCATGCGCACGAATGCATGGTTACACCTTTTTCCGAGTTAGTGGACAGTCTAAATGATATGATGTTCTCACCAGAGCAGAAATAGAGACTTTTGAGCAAGCTCGCACACGGCGTTCCCTGAATTTGGCCTTCAACTAGAATAGCAAAATACCATGAACAATTTTCTCTCCAGTTCACGGACAGCGATTTTTTCAGCAGCCCCAAAATATTTTTACAATTTTTCGGGACACTTATCTTCTGCTTAAATTAAGAACTATTCTTAGAGAACTAAAAATTCTATTTTTAGATACTTTATAGACATTAGCTGCCCGCTGGTATGTTCATAATTATTCTTATTCTGTGATGAAATGGTCTCGAACATTTTTTCTGTATTAAGAGCCATTTCATGTGTAAATTCTCATATACAAATTAGTGATAATGTATAGATATGCGTGATTACTTTAGCATTATTCTACAGCTTGAGTGCATATATTACATATGACTGCCTTTTTCCGTATATTTGATAATTTCAAAATGCATTTATGTATTTTGGGGTGGTAAGGTATACACTATACTCTACAGTATGTTTTACTATGCCTAGATTAGTAAATATGTCCATAGTTAGCGTGGAGTGGGTGTGATGTATTCCTATAGGTTCTGTATCGATCCCCCTATTCCTGACCCTATTCTGGTTAACAAGTTAACTAGCAGCCATCCCATGATGCAGAAAACCCCCATGATGCAGGAACCGTTATCTGATAAAGCCACACTACGGCACAGGAACGTGTTATCTGATTAGGTCATAACGCTTGCCATCTAATTAGACAAGCGATGTTCCTCCAGCCCCTGATAAGGCATACGGAGTTCTCAAAACAAATCAAACCTATGACAACCTGGGAAAAACCCTGTGGCCATTGTTTTGATTTCATCGAGAACTTCAGCAAAAGAATGTGCTAACGACCAAGTCGTATGACATCCTTATTGACGTATCTATGTCCATCCTTACGTCAATCTCGGCACCTTAAAGGTATAAATATTACCGATATTGCCCTATGCAAACACACGCGTTGGTGACGAGATCGGAGCAGCCAGACTTGCCGAAGCCCAGAGCAGAGCAGACCCCGCTGGCGCAGCCCCGCCTTCCTGACGCGCTGAGAACGAGACGCTGCTTTCTCCTGCCGAGAAATCCAGCACCGGCGCTTCCGGGTAGCCCTCGCAGGCAGCCTGGAATATCGAGACCAGAGACGAGAGATACCATCCCTCATTCATCCTAGATTCCAGGTACAGAACTGAATATCCCCTCGCAGAGAATTCTTTAGTCAGTCACTTGGCAAAACAAACTTAACTTAAACTGTAACTTTCTATCCCCGCCCACGTATTAGGCTTATGTCAGGTACATTGGGGTAGGCGTAGTTAGAAACACCAGTTGAGTACGATTAGTCAAATGTATATGTGTATTTATCTATTTTATTCATTTTAAACCTTCATCTGGCTTAGAAACCATATCAATGTTTTTACAGTATTATTTTATACTTCTGCTTTTAATGTATGCACTTTACTTAACCATAAGTATTGCAATAATATCGATCCATTTCTCTTGTATGAGAAAAGAGACTGATCAATAAATAACATCTTTTATTGAACACGCCCGTCTCTTCCTTTTCTCTACAATCTGGTGAGACTAAGAATGCACGTACTGACTGAGTAAAATAAGTCGTCTTTTGTTTTCACACGACTCTAGAGATACACTCTTGATTAGGGGAGAGCAAAGTTGTCATGTTCTATGGTTGTCAGAAACTAAATCCCTTCTTGTCTATCCAGGGAGGTTCAACTCCTCCTTGCCTATTCGAGAAAGTTTCTAGTGAACTCTGAGCTAGCTGGCAAACCCAAAACTTTAAGTCTAATATCGACAGTAGTAGACCTAGTTAACGTCTGGTCTAGGCCTATACTATTGAAGGTATTATTCCAATGCGCAGAGCCTATTGGGATAATAGGAACTACACTACAATCCCCAGTAACAAGTTATAAACTGAGACCGGGCACTGAGCAGAAGAGACTGCGGAGAATGATAAAGAAGGTATTAGTGTGCGATGTCTGCAGGGTGGAAAATGTCAGAGCCGTACGTCCGTGTGCAGTAGAAAGTTGCAGTATTGTACACCTACATGCAGAGTCTACAGTGGCCAGATCATCCTTTTGTGTACAGAATGGATAGTGTTAGAATGGTACATCTGTATACAATGGAAAGTAGTGGCATGGTACTGCTAGGTGCAGAGTATGTGGTGTCTGGATGGTTACTCTGTGCAGAGTGCATAGTGTCAGAGCTGTACATCTGTGTACCATGGATAGTTGCGGCATTGTACAGCTACACTTGGGGGCCGATTATGATGCGGTTTGGAAGGCTCTGACCACCAGTCAGAGCTTTCCGAATCGCATCGTAATGTGCCAGTTGGATTCCTCTCTGACTGCCTCATTTTGATTGAGGCGGTCAGAAAGGAATACGACCAGTCATTCTGGATGGCTTCCAACGGCCCGTCTGCCGGTCAGCATGCTGCAAGTAATCTCAAGGGCAAGCCTTCCTGCTATTGAGATCACAATGACAGTTTCCGACATGGTTTCCAGGCCGATCTGTCTGACATGGAAACCATACCGGAAAGTGTCTTCGGGGCCCCCAGCAGGGCCCACTTTTGTGCATGACCTGCGGTTAGAGGCCGTGCGGCACCAATGGTGCCCCCCTGTTGATCCCTGGTGCCTGCCACGGGGTGCAGGGATGAACTGCACCTTCCATTTTACTATGGAAGCCTGCATTATGGCCGGTTTAAATCCGGAATGCTTGCTCCCATAGTAAAATATAGGATTGCGACCGAGCAGTGTTCAGTCGCATCCTAATGGGGTGGTCCCGACTGCCGACCAGGTGTCGGTCAGTCCCTTGACCTATGCAGTGTTGGGCGGAATCCCGCCCTACATCGTAATGAGCCCCTTGGTTTCTGGATCGTCGCTCTGTGTACAGAGTGAATACTGTCAGAGCAGTACTTCTGTGTACAGTGGAAATTTGCAATATTGTATACCTACATGCAGAGTCTACAGTGTCCGAATCATACCTCTGTGTAAAGAATGTACAGTGTTAGAGCTGTATACAGTGTATAGTTGTTGCATGGTACAGCTACGTGCAGAGTACGTGGTGCCTATATGGTCGCTCTGTGTACAGAGTGGATAGTGTGGACTTCTGTATGCACAATGGGTGAAGGTGGGGTCATACTATATATACACACACACACCTATATATATATATATATATATATTTATATATTGGGAGCTGTACATACATATACTGAGTGGACAGTGTCAAAGTCACACAAACGTGCGAAGAGTGAATAGTTTTGGGATCCATGCATGAGTGGATGATATTGAATATGGGAGCTCAGGACAGGATGCCGTTGACATGGCAGTGTCATAATGAATCAACTATCCTTTAGCTGTGGGTGTTTTTGGGGCAAATAAAGATAATACAAACTGTATGTTTTGTTAACTTGATGTGATTTACAATTATTTCCTCCATCTGTTATAAACATCATAATGTTACCCGCCTGAGGCAGAACCCCAAACCACATTTATTTTTTCAGTGATAGTTGAGGGACTTGAAGTATCCAAGTGGACAGACCCTGCCTGAGGTGTGTTCTGATTTCAATAGATGTTGATGCTGCAGGTTCGAGGGGTCATTGGAAGGAAAGGGGCAGGAGGTGTTCAGCTAGATATTAATACCAGGGCTTCGAGGAGTTGTTGGAATGAAAGGGGCAAGAGGAGTTCAGCTAGATATCGATCCAGGGGCTTCGAGGAGTTGTTGGAATGAAAGGGGCAGGTGATGTTCGGATAGATATCAATACCAGGGCTTCGAGGGTTCGTGGAATCAAAGGGGCGGAGGTGTTCAGCTAGATATCAATGCCGGGGCTTCGAGGAGTTGTTGGAATGAAAGGGGCAGGTGGTGTTCGGATAGATATCAATACCAGGGCTTCAAGGGGTCGTGGAATCAAAGGGGCAGGGGGTGTTCAGCTAGATATCAATGCCGGGGCTTCGAGGGGTCGTGGAATCAAAGGGGCGGAGGTGTTCAGCTAGATATCAATGCCGGGGCTTCGAGGGGTCGTGGAATGAAAGGGGCAGGAGGTGTTCAGCTAGATATCAATACCAGGGCTTCGAGGGGTCATGGAATGAAAGGGGGAGTAGGTGTTCATCTAGATATTGATGCCAGGGATTCGAGGGGCCATTGGAAGGTAAGGACCACGAGGAGTAGATGGAAAGGTATTTCAGAGGTAATTGTGCCAAGTTGAAAACTAAACCCCCTCATGGGTCATCTTTACAACTGACTCCATCTGGTCGGCCAATACATGTGGGAAGCTTTGACAAGTTGGCACAGTTCTTCACTTCCTGGAAATCTCTCTTGAATCAGACCCAATAAATAGGATAATTGTATTTATCTGCAAAACTATGTAGGTGTCATCATTTTTACAGCACTCTAAGTTTGTGAGTCTTTGGCTTTGACCTATACTGGGTGCCCTCTTGTGTAAAGGCAAGGTATGTTTATCAGAGCTCTGAGAGCGAAACATGTGTCAGGAGTTGCTTTTATTCATTCCAGGTTGGCTTGGATAGTTTTTAGTAATCCAAAGCAGTAATACTGTACATACAATGGCAAAATACTTTTATCATATTTCAGCATGGGTGGATAACACTGGCTAATCCTATGCTTAAAGGCTTTGCTGTAAAAATGGCAGAAGACTTTGTCACTATGGCACTGTACTAATCCTATTCTTAAAACTCGACTAGAAAAACAGACATTTGAGGTGGGCAGATTTAGTATGTCTCATATTGTAGATGTATTCCAACAAGAGCAGCTGTCCGCTGAAACCTGGGAACTACCCAGAGTTCCCAGCTTTGTTTTTCATAATTTATGCAACACTCTATGTTTGTGAGTGTTTTATATATGTGAGTTATAGTTACCTTTTTTGTTTAAAACGTTATGGTGTCATTGAATTTTCACTTAACTATAATGATCAAAGATTCAAAATAAGCTTTATTCGATATTCAAAAAGAAATATCATATAAGCATACATAGGAATAAATTAAAAAATATCAATAATTTTAAGGAACATACCAGTACAATCTAAAACCCTCAATTTGTCAGCTAAAAAATACAATAAGCAAAATAAGAAGCATTTAAGAATGTCATCAATATATACAGCATTACAAACAACCAAATACAGATAGTAACATAGGGGTTAAAGTTAGTTATTACAAGTCCAAGTGTTTCCCAGGAAGGTCCTGATGTATTTTATGAGTTCGACCATATAAGGTGTGATTTCTGAAAAAGGGGAAAACAAGGAATTGAGGGATAAAAGTCATATAAGTCCCATATAGATATTGGGCCGTCTCTCTCTTGAGGCGGCCAGGTTTTCAGGTAAGGGACAATGTTTGTGGCTCTAAATCTCACGAGTACCAGGTCCCCAGGAATATCCTTAGGAAGGGAACCCAGCCAGTCCACCCTCCTAACGCTCCTTATTGTTCCATATAAGTGACGTGGCAGTGGCCTATTTTTTGACAGCCAAAATTTGGTTTTATTAACTAAGTCATGTTGACTCTCAGTTTTTCCAGGTGGAAGAGTAGGGACCCCCGCAAGAATGCACACGTATGGGGCCGCCTCCGGTGGTAAATGGATAGAGTTAGCCTTGTTATGAACTACTCTAGGTGCGGTCAACTGGGGAGAGGAGACTTTGGGAGGGTGTTTAATTACTTTTTGCCCTACTGTACTAGGGCCAGTTAATTGTATTTGGCAGCTTCTATCCCGCAGAGATGGTTTAGAGCCTTGATGAGTGGGAGGTGACTTTAGGCGGTTGTGTGTGTCACTGCATTTGTCAGCCAACAGGTTTGACTTGATGGCTGACTCTATTCCAATGAGCCTCTCCCCTAACAAGTTAATTTTTTCCAACAACGGGGCTATCAGAGAACTAAGCAGTTGTTCAATGAGCGGAAGTATATGCAGGTGTGGAGGGGGGGTTAAGGCATCTGGGAGCTCAACAGTCGGTGAAATCATTGGGGAGTTAACAATGAGTGAGCTTGGGCACGGGGTATGATTACCTGGATTGTTCAGACTGCAAGTTTTGTTGGTTGAAGTTGGGTACTCTATGAGTGTGAGCTTATCCGATTGTATATTATCGCTTTTAGGCGGAAGGGGAGTTTCTGATATAGCGTAGGTGGTTTGACATAAGGTGTTTAACTCGTCTAACCAAGAGAACTTTTGGTCTGTACCTGCTACGCTGGCTAAGTAATCCACTTTAGAAGTCATGATGATAAAGGGATGTAAGGCAGCGATATGTCAGCAAGACCATAAATATAGAGACAGATGGGTGAGTAAAGGTCTTTACCTTCTTAATGACCTACAATGTAGCAGCCAAGGGGGGTGGCCCGTCCCGTCCTTATCCGGCCTTTGAGGGCCGTAGAGGGCCCGCCCTTGTCCCGGGCTTCTCCCGGCACGTCCCGCGCGCTGTCCCGCGGGACAGGAGGCGTTTCGGTGTTTGTAGGCGCCTCCGGGCGCAGCCTGCAACGTCCCAGGTGCGCCTCTGCCACCGGGGCACCTGGGAAATGGAGTCCTGTGAGCTGGGAGCTGTGGTTGCCTGCCCGGCCGTTCCCCTCACGGCGCTCGGTGGGCTGAAGGATGGCGGTAAGGCTGGAAGTATGGGGCTGTGCAGCTCTCCTCACGAGCTGCCAGGCAAAGTTTTGTCCCCCACGGAGCTATCGGCGCTCCGGTGTTTGTAGGCGCCTCCGGGCGCAGCCTGCAACGTCCCAGGTGCGCCTCTGCCACCGGGGCACCTGGGAAATGGAGTCCTGTGAGCTGGGAGCTGTGGTTGCCTGCCCGGCCGTTCCCCTCACGGCGCTCGGTGGGCTGAAGGATGGCGGTAAGGCTGGAAGTATGGGGCTGTGCAGCTCTCCTCACGAGCTGCCAGGCAAAGTTTTGTCCCCCACGGAGCTATCGGCGCTCCGGTGTTTGTAGGCGCCTCCGGGCGCAGCCTGCAACGTCCCAGGTGCGCCTCTGCCACCGGGGCACCTGGGAAATGGAGTCCTGTGAGCTGGGAGCTGTGGTTGCCTGCCCGGCCGTTCCCCTCACGGCGCTCGGTGGGCTGAAGGATGGCGGTAAGGCTGGAAGTATGGGGCTGTGCAGCTCTCCTCACGAGCTGCCAGGCAAAGTTTTGTCCCCCCTTAACTATAATGTTATTTGAACTTTAGTTTTTTTCAGTGAATCTAATATATATATATATATATATATATATATATATATATATATATATATATATATATATATATATATATATATATATATCTATATATAGAGATATATATATTTATATATATTGAATAAAACATAGCTTTCAGGGACGTTATAGTTAGAAATGAGCATTTAACAAACCATAGAAATTCACAAAAAAAACATAGGTGTCAGGGACGTTATAGTTAGTTGGACATTTTACTCGTACAAAACCTGCGATATTCGGCCGTTATAGTTAGTTGAGCTAACTATAACTCACGCCCCTGCAATGCACTGCAGATGACATGATATATTACATCATTCAAGACATTGTCAGTGACATCAATGATGACATCACTGATTACATCATCCAGTGACTGTGTGTTTCTGTAAAGTTTAAATATGTTTTATATATAATGTGAATCAGGGAACAAGGGTGCAGAAAGAGGCAAATGAGGTGAAGAAAGAAGTAAGAGCAGTGTGGAAAGAACCAACAGAGGTGCAAAAAGAGGCACAAGGGGTATGAAAAAAAAGGTAGGAGGGGTGCACAAAGAGGCAAGAAAGGTACAGAAAGAGGCAGGAGGGGTGCAGAAAGAAGGAAGAGAAGTTGTGAAAGAGGCAAGAGAAATGCTGAAAGAAGCAAAGGAGGTTTAAAAAGAAGCAAGATAAGTGCAGAAAGAGGCAAGAGAGGTGCAGAAAGAAGCAAGAACAGTGCAGAAAGAACCAACAGAGGTGCAAAAAGAGGCAAGAGGGGTAAAGAGAGGTAGGAGAGGTGCACAAAGAGGCAAGATGGATACAGAATGAGATAGGAGGGGTGCAAAAAGAAGCATGAAAAGTACAGAAAGAGGCAAGAGAATTGCTGAAAGAAGCAACAGATGTGTAAAAAGAAGCAAGAGAAGTGTGGAAAGAGGCAAGTAAGATGCAGAAAGAAGCAAGATCAGTGCAGAAAGAACCAACAGAAGTGCTGAAAGAGGCAAGAGAGGTACAGAAGGAGGCAAGAGGGGTACAGAAAGAAGGAATAGGAGTACAGAAAGAAGCAACAAAGGTGCTGAAAAAGGCATGAGGGGTGCAGAAAGAGGCAAGAGAAGTGTAGAAAGAAGCAAGCAACAAAGGTACAGAAAGCGGCAAGAGTAGTGCAGAAAGAGGGAAGAGAGATGTAGAAAAAGGCATGAGAGGTGCACAACTAGGGAAGAGGGATGCATAAAGGGGCAGGAGGGGTGCAGAAAGAAGAAACAGGTGCACAAGCAAGAGAAGTACAGAAAGAGGCAAGAGAATTGATGAAAGAAGCAACAGAGGTTTAGAAAGAAGCAAGTGAAGTGCAGAAAGAGGCAACTGGAACCAACAGAGGCGTGGGAATAGGGAACAGGGGTGCAGAAGAAGTCACAAGAGGTGCAGAAAAAAGGAAGAGGAGTGCAGAAAGAAGCAACAGAGGTGCTGAAAGAGGCACGAGGGATGCAGAAAGAAGGAGAAATGCAGAAAGAAGTAACAGAGGTATTTAAAGAGGTGCAAAGCGTGCAGAAAGAGCAAGAGAAGTGCAGAAGTGCAGAAAGAGGTAACAGAGTTACCGAAAGAGTCAAGAGAGGTGCAGAAAGAGGGAACAGGGGGACAGAAAGAGGCAAGAGAGGTGCAGAAAGACAAAAGAGGGGTACAGAAAGAGGCAAGAGATCTGCAGAAAAAGCAACAGAGGTGCTGAAACAGGCAAGTGAGGTGCAGAAGAGTTAAGAGATCTACACAGTGGCGTAGCGAAACTTGAGGCAGCCCCCCTACAAACTACATGGAGGGGGCCCCCCTACCATTCTCCGTGACAGTCTAGAGCTCTCAGGGGAGCGACCCGTCATACTGCAGGGGAAGCGGGGCTATTGTTATGCCACTCTCACCAATATAGCCGTTATAAGTAACACTGGATGGTGGAGTTAAAGGTTGGGCTTAGTCTGCCCGCAGGCTATCATAGGTGGTGGTCCATTCATTACAGGGTCCCTGCCATCAGTAGGCCGGGGAAGTTTTCCCAATTTTAGGTGGGTTTCCTGATGCAGACTCCTGTCATGATATACAACATCGGGCCCACTCATCGTTCAGTTTTGACAAAAGTGCATCCACTGCTCCTTCTCGTTTCGGTTTTAAAACATTAGACAATGCGACAATGCAGTATTTCAAAAGCAGATTTAACTACAAAGAGCACATTTTGATAATACATTTTGATTAGTAGACAACAGCAATCTTAAGAGGCATTGCATAGCTTCATACACACTTTGACCCCCATTCCATCACAGTCTCTCTCTGTCAGCCAGTCTCTCTCTTTCAGTCAGTCAGTCTCTCTCTCTGACAGTCAGTCAGCCTATCTCTCTCTGTCACTCAGTCTCTCTTAGTCAGTCAGTCTCTCTCTCTCTGTCAGTCTCTCTATCTCTCTCTTTCTGTCAGTCTCTCTCTCAGTTTTTTAGTCCTCTCTCTCTCTCGGTCAGTCAGTCTCTCTCAGTTAGTCAGTCTCTCTCTCAGTCAGTCTCTCTCTTTCTGTCAGTCAGTCTCTCCCTTTCTGTCACTCAGTCTCTCAGACAGTCTCTCTCTCTCTGCCAGTCTCTCTCAGTCAGTCAGTCTTTCTCTCTCACTCAGCCAGTCTCTCTCTCGCAGTCAGTCTCTCTCTCTCTCTGTCAGTCAGTCTCCCTCTCTCTGTCAGTCTCTCTCTCAGTCAG